>NC_056745.1:1420179537-1420204537 GCF_019279795.1 Protopterus annectens
TTGTGGGCTTTTACGCGATGCCTGAAATTCGATCTGCTGGCTAATGGACATTTTCTCAGTCTGTTTGAATGGGCCAAATGAGAGAAATTAGCTTTTAGAGATATTAATATAAAAAAATATTCAACGTTTCATAACCTTGGAATTGGCTAATAGTAAGACAGGGGTGCACGTGGGGGGGGGTCCTTGTTGAAGACAAAATACCACCATGGAATAAGTCTGCAAACTCCAAGTAGTCAGCTGATTTCAGAAGAATATGTTTCACTAAAGCGACTGATCAACACACAGTACTATAGTCAATATGCCCACTCGCTTTCAGACTCATTTGATCTCAAGCGAGCAGAGAATTGTTTCTAACCCCCTACCATTAAATGCCTCCTTCCCTACTACACCTTTTAGTACTCCACAACTGCCCACTCTGATGTGCAGTGCCATCCCCCTTTTCAGGCTACGTACTTCCTGTAGGCACCCCTAAACACTGGCACTGCTGAACCATTTTTCAGCAACTGCTGTCACATCCAACTCATTCTATCACTGCTGGAAGCACCATTTTTGTTCATTTCATATTGTTACAGTTACTATGCATTTTGAAAAATATTTTCTGTCAGAAATACATGAAACAGTCAGTGAAATCTAACCTTTGGCAAGACAGCATCTAGCTTGCCTTTTTACTCTTTTTTTAGGTAGTGTCATGTCCTGCTTTATCTGCAAAAAGACTGGTGCAGCCCTGTAGTCTAAGATTACCGCATCCCTTTTTGGGCCATTACATAATGTAAAAAAAAAAAAAACATGAAAAATGGCAGATGTCCTGAGACTTTAGGACAAAAACTATTTCTTAAATTTCCTCTGAAATGCCAATATTATGTGAAGAACCAAAAAAAAAAAAAAAAAAAAACAGAAATTCCAGAGCAGTGAGTTTTCTATTGGCAAAACATGATTTGCCGTCTTTGCATGAACTGTGTCGATATAGCTTGTCATGCAAAATGTTGCCATCAAAAATGCCCCACTTTTGGAATTTGAAAGGATGACAACTCTATCCTTGACATCTAGGATTCTTTACAGTCCTTATTGTACTGTATTTTTAATTATACAATAACTGTCCATTAACATTCAAAAATGTACACGTTGATTGGTCGGCCCAACAAGTATGGCCTTTGTAAAATTAAGCATACCCCAATAGAAAAAAAGTCCAGGCGCCCTAACTTCTGTTAATATATGCCACGGAGATTTCTGGTTTTCTTGACTTAAAGAAAGATAGAAAAAAAGAAATAAAATAAACTTTGAAATCTCAGCATTTCGCAGCTAGAAGGGAGATGGGACACAAAAATATGAGGAAAATCAGATACATTATGAAAAACGAAAGAAACGTCCCCGATTATCCTTGTATTTTATGTGCCGTCTCCCTCCCACATCTGAACTCTCCAGATTTCAAATTATTTTTTCATTAAAAAAAGCAAAGGAGATACTCCTTTCTCCTTTGTTTCCTTTGCAAAGCACTGATGTACTGTGTAAGCATGGGAACACAAGTCCCATATGCATTTGCAGTACATCAAGAAAGCCCCATGATACAAATGGAAAATGTGATTTTTTCCCCTTCACAGAAATAGTTTAACCTAATGGTACCCTGATTTTAATTTTAACTTTGTAAATACTGTTTCTTCATTCAGTTCAGCTATGATGATGGCTGCTTCTGTTACATGCCTCTTCCTTTGCTTGCACTGCTTTATCTTATCTCATGCTGTGCATATTTTATCCTGATTTGGTCATTTTGGTCCATGTGGCATTGCAACTGAATCCATTCCCATACCGTTGGCCTGTCACATCTCCTTTTATATCCTTTTTCTAGTTTTAGCTCCTTCTAGGAATTTCCTCCCAGTCAGAACGGAATACTTCAGTGACGGTGAGCAACAAAAGGGAACGAGTCACCAGTATGGAGCTCTTCCCAATAGTCACTAGTCATTTTGTTACGTATTCCTTAACAATCATAGAGTTTTCATGTTATGCAAGTAAGCTGTCTAAACTGTTAATTTTTGAAACCGTTTCTTGTATTTAATGATTTTTTTTTTTTATGGCAGAGTGTGACTAAAGACAAGAACCACTGCCTTGTGGGAAATTAATTTTTATTCTGGCACCGTTTCTGTTTATACTACTATATGTTTTTTGAGGTTGCTCATTAGAAATGTAAGAATATATTGTTATGGTCACAGGTTATAATCTAGGCCCTGGCTTTAAATGATTATTGACTATGTTGACTGATGTACAAGAATCTGTAAGTAAATGTATCTTCATTTCTGGGCTGGACTTCTTTTATAGCCAAATCTTGACCTTGTTTAAGTCAGTGTATAATGGTATAAGACACATTTTTCTGAGTTGTCAATTTCACTTTCTGGGTACTGACTGCCATTTCAAAAAGTAATCTTTTTTTAACTGTCTAGTATTCATAGGATCATAGCAGATTATTAGGTTACTAACGCAGAGGTCATTTCAAGCCTAGCCGTTTCATCGCTATGTAATGCCATAGAAATGTTAATACCAATGACTGCATTTAGTAATGACCACCCCTGTCCAGGAGGGTTGTGGGCACTATTCCTGGTAAGAATTCACATTGTCCCATCCACTCATCCAGGTTCCTTCTGAACAATGTCATAGAGGTGCTCTGTTTCACATGAATAGGTAACCTGTTCCAAAGATGTGGTAGTCGCTGGGAGATAAATATGGCCCTCCAGCATGTCCTATTTAAGTCGCAGGCTATATTTAGGTCCCTGGAATGGGTGGCCCTAGTCCTGTTTGACTTACAGATATGCAGCAAGTTCATTAGGTTTGGGTCTCAGATTGCTCCCTAAACCAGGCATAAGTCTCCCGTAAGAAATCTATATGATATAGAGTAAAGTGACAGGGACTGTAAGTCGGCCTGTGTATGGCACATGCTGGAGTCCCTTGATCTTCTTTGTTAGAAACCTCTGAGGTCTCTCCAATTGCTGCAGGTGCTTTGTACGGTAAATGCTGAACAGGGCATTATACTCAATTATGGGCCACTTTAGTGCCGAGTGCAGAGGGGTTATAACCTTTTTTGCTCTCAAGGCGAAGCCTTTACTAAGCAAGTGTGCTATGTAGAAAGCCTTTCTTACCACAGTTGACACATGGTGGTTGAAGTCAAGGTCACGGTCAACTTGTGAACCCAACTGGTATTCTACCAGTCTATTCTTTATTTCACTCTATAGAGTATTGGCCCTACCTTTGTAATGATCTACATATTCTTGAAAAAATAGCACACCTTTTTGAAATTCATATATGCTTTATTTACTCTTCACAATCCAAGCGGGTCTTTATGAGTACATGCAATTTGTGCACATCAACACTCCCTTCTTTGCCATATCTTTTTCTGTACCCTCAAACTTCTGATCTGTTGCTGTGTCTCTTACTTGTTGTCTTGTGCACAACGGATTGTCTTAATTCTATGATTTTCTAATTCTTTTGCTTGCTGTTCTGTTGTTGTTGGTCTTTCAGCTTTTCCCGGTTAGGGGTCGCCACAGCGGAACTCCGGTCCGCTAACGATTGGCAGTAGATTTTCATGAACGCCGAGGTGCCAGCTCGACATTCAACCTTCAACTAAGGCACGCCCATTTACGCATGTCTTTCAAACGCCCACCCAACTGCAGGGAGGACATGCAGACTCCACACAGAAGGCAATCCCTGCACTATTCTGAAATTTCTAATGGTAATGGCCTGCCATAGCTACACATTCCTTTTAATGTGGTATTTGTCCCAGGCAGTCCCTTTCATTCTCCCTAACCTAAAAAACATTTACCAGACATCTTTGTTTTACTTTCT
This sequence comes from Protopterus annectens, assembly GCF_019279795.1. Classification (NCBI taxonomy): domain Eukaryota; kingdom Metazoa; phylum Chordata; order Ceratodontiformes; family Protopteridae; genus Protopterus; species Protopterus annectens. Next base: position 1,420,183,366 of record NC_056745.1, read on the forward strand.
GAATCATTTATCACAAAGGAATAGCTCCAGCTCCTTACCAAAGATTTAAGCTTTATATAATAAATATCCGTTTTCAATAGCTTTGATGTGGCCTTTCCAAATGTAAACATTTCTTCAGATTATGTGTTACTGGAAGTTCAGATAACTATTTTTTGTAATGCTGCAAAGGACCCTAATTATGTATTACATACCTTGAACCACCTTTATCATAAAACAGAGCTTTTATTCTACTGTCCCCATTATTGTTGTTTTATTGTTTCTGAATTCAGATATCCAGATAATCTCCTGTGAACTCAGCTACTGACTCGGACCTGGAATTTTTAGTGACATTGATTCTTGCACTTAATGTATCTAGTAGGATTTCTCTTAACTGCAACTTGCATTTCATTCTTGTATTTCTCAGTTGTTCTAGCTGTTTTCAGCTACACACAGACACACACTCTCACACACACACACACACACACACACACACACACACACACACACACACACACACACAATTTGACACCAGTCTGCTGGACCTTGCTTTCTAATCTCTGAAGTCTTTCTGTCAGGAGCTTCTCTCAAGTTTCCCATGTAGCAGCTTTCTAAAACATAACTCAAATTTAAAATAATAAATTAACTGACACCAAGCCCAAATACTTTGTTCTGACTAAAAATATTCCTGGTTTATTTTCTACACCCGTTTTCATGCATTTGACAAATTTTCTGTCAGGATTCATTCAAATATGTGGCAAGACACAGCTGTAATAGAGCTGACATCTTAAGTTCAAGTGCCCTTAAAAGATCAGAGGCAACTTTTTTAAAATCACAGAAAAGAATATTTGATTTAATGCAAATAACATTAAATCACTGCACCAGTTTCATGGTGTCTGAACACCTTTCAACACACACACACACACACACACACACACACACACACACACACACACACACACACACACACAAAATCTGTACCACACAATGATAATTTCATCTGATAGCCACTAATTCTCTGTATGTGACATCTGACCTCTCAGCATGCAGCTGGCACTTTCGCTGATGGTGTAGTGTAATCTGATCTACCTGAATTTATTAATAGCACCAAGGACTGATGGTCTGAAGAAAGACTCTGCAGTACGTTTCCCCAGTTCTACGCCTGTGCTAAGGAACTAATCAATTCGCTGTAAGGCAAGTCAGAATAAATGAACATGACTGAAGCATTAACGGGTTAGCCACTGAATCTGTCTACTTGCAGTGCTTCCAATATGAGCTAGAAATTCAGGGAGAGGCAGGCTGATATCCTTCTGTCTGGTTTTGCTATCCTGTATCCTCTTTTGCTTAATTCTTCACTGACTACAAAGTTTAAGATGTGCAAGACAGTTGCTGAAGCATTATGTAACTAATGTCATAGGATCTTAGAACCATAGAAAGTTACTAGGCTAATAGCCCTAGGGCCCTTACAAGCCTAGCCATGTTCTACCCTTAATCGGCACCTAATGCCTGTGTTCAAGAGGGACAGAGGTGGAACTCCAGGGTGAATTTACGGTTACCCATCCAATCATCCAGATTGCATTTGAAGACTGCCAATGAGGTGCTCTGTTTGATATGAAGTGGGAGTCTGTTCTAAAGGTGTGGTAACCTCTGGGAGACAAAATCTGTCCCTCCAGCAGGTTCGATTAATGTCACATACCAAGTTAAGGTCTTTAGCGTGAGTAACCCGTGTACCATTTGACTTGCGGATATGCAGCATTTCCAATAAAGCAGGATCATAGAAAGCCTTATATGCAAATCTCCTCTGAGGAGTGTGTATGAAACAAAATAAAGTGACAGTGATTTTCAGATGATCCACATAGGACAGATGCTGAAGACCTTGAATCTTCCTTATGAGGGACCTTTGTAGTTTCTCCAATTGCTGCAGGTGCTTGGAAAAGCACATGCCAAAAGGCGCATTGTACTCAATTATTGGCCTGATGAGGGAAGAGTACAGGGAGGTTATTACTTCTTTTTTTCTGGAGACAGTGCCCTTTCTCATGAGATGAGCAATACAGAATGCCCTTCTTACCACTGTAGAGATATGGTGATCAAAGGTAAGATTGCTGTCGACCTGTGTGCCCAGATCTCTCACCACTGAGTATGTACTTAGGGTGTTGCTATTGATGTGGTAGCTAGCAGGAACGTTGCTCTTACCAAAAGGGATGATAACACATTTTATGCAATGAGTTTAAGGCCATGACTTTGGCACCAATCATTTGAGTAAGACCCTCTTGTAGGATGTCGACATTATTTGTTAATTCTATAACCGCTCCCAGTTTGCAGTCATCAGCAAACTTTGTCAGCCATAGACCTTTAGTTTTTACTTGTACTTTGGAGAAATAGATTCCAAACAGAGGTCCCAGAACTGATCGCCGTGGAACACCACTGTTTACAGGTCTGCTGTCGGAGATGGATTCCCTATTTTGACTATATATGTGTTCTATCAGTGAGCCAGTTAGCGACTCATCTAATGATATAAGGGTCGATACCTAGCTGGGTGAGTTTGTCAATGATGCCTGAGTGGGAGATAGTGTCAAAAGCCTTGGCTAAGTCTAGGTAGGCTGTATGCACAGATTTCCCCTTGTCCAGGGCCTTGGTGATTGTCTCAAAGAAGTCTACCAAGTTGCTGTCCGATCTTGTAGCCCAGGCAGGTATGACTCTAGCCCTGAGTAACGTCCTGCCATCACCCAGAATATCACAGTACAAGAACAAAATGACTGACTTAAACAATTGGCTAAGCTTCTGGTATCATTCTAAGGGAATCCAGTATCTATCTGCCTGGGATGACATGATCGACAAACCATGATGCTTTGCCAGAGATGGCCTGCATCTGTTGACCTTGGGATTCCAGATACTGGCTAAGACTCTTGCCACCCCTATAGTGCCTTTTTTAGGCAACATTCAAATGACAAATTCACCACTGTAACACGGACAAGCAAGCAAAATCTGAGGGTAATGCTACTCAAAGCTAGAAGTCTAAACCTCAAAAGGCACTCACTCGAGGCACTCTTTAAAATGGAAAACATTGACATCTGTGCAGTGACAGAGACCTGGTTCAAGGCTCCAGAGAGCACCCCTGCATTACCAGGCTATAATTCATACCACACCTTTCGGCCACCTAACCTGGACCGAAACACTAAAGGCGGAGGCATGTCCATATTCATTAAGGATATCCACACCTCCAGGCTAGTTGCTCAGCATAATGCATCTGAGATTATCCAAGTGCAACTGACTCTGGGAAAGACCGCAATCAAAATTGTAGTTTGCTACAGATCCCCCACCATGCCCCAGGATTTCCACTCCTCATTTCTTGATACACTGGAAAATATTATATTAGGGTACAACCTAACACCTTAATAATGGGCAATTTCAACTACCCCACCATTAACTGGGAAAACTACTCATGTACCAACTATTGTGCTCAACGTTTCCTGGAATTCATAAATTCCAACGCCTTGGATCAACTTATCCACACACCCACCATGGGCAGCAATATCCTAGACCTGGTCATTACCAACATGGGCAACCGGTGTTCCACACCAGAGGTCATCTCCTCATTGGTCAGATCCAACCACAAGCTAATCACTCTACACATCCACATCCCACCCGCACCTCCCCCCCCCATTAGGGAAACCACCGTAAAAAATGTCTCCAAAGCCAACTTCACGCTTCTTAAGACAGAAGTGGCAAACTTCACGACACCCATGCAGATGGACAATAGAGGTACGACTGCTGAATCCTACACAAATGCACTTTATAAGCACTTACGAGTGCATGGATCATGCAATCTGTAACAGAACCAAGATGCTATCCTCCAAAACAAGGAAACCAATCTGGTGGTCCCCTGCCATAAACAAACTATACAACAGAAGAAAGAAACTGTTGCAAAAAAAAAAAAAATTCCCATGATTGGAGGAACTCCATGGTCAGCCTCAGTAAGAAGCTGAGATCCCTCATAAAATCCTCCAAAGCTAGTTATGAAAACAAAATCACCACTGATTCTAAAGACAGTCACAAAGCATTCTATAGCTATGTCAAGAATCTCAATGGCAACACCCAGATCTGCCCTGAGTTACAGCACAATGGCACTAAATATACAGAACCAACTGATACTGTCAACATCCTGGCAGATAGGTTCAGTGCTAACTTTACACCCCTCTCATCCCATAAAGGGCACCTCTCTATACCAGACGAATGCCAAGTTCCTGTAATCATGGCTGCACAGGTAAAAAAAACTCTCTCCAAAGTCAAAAACACAGCATCCATGGGACCTGACAACATCCCAGGCTGTGTTCTACACGAACTACAGAATGAACAGGCACCCCACCTAAATACCATGTTCAATCATAGCCTCACCTCAGGCTTTGTGCCCACTGAATGGCGCACAGTGATGGTTATCCCACTCCACAAAGGGGGAGCCACCACAGACCCCAGGAACTACCGCCCCATTAGCCTGATGAGCCTGGTCTGCAAGGCTATGGAACATATGATCATGGAACTTGTAAATAATGAAATTGGTACTCTCCAAACTCTGGACCCTACCAAGTTTGGGCTTGTAAAAGGCAGATCATGTATCCTAAACCTGATAGACTTCTTTGAAGTGGTCACCAAAGCCGCAGACGAGGGTAAGGTCCAAATCCAGCTTCAGACCAGTGACAAGTGGAGTACCACAGGGCTCAGTCTGGGGTCCTCTCCTGTTTGGTATCTACTTCTCTGAAGTACAGGCTAACACAGAAGGTCTTTGGCTAATGAAGTTCAGATAACTGCAAACCAGGAACCATAATCAAAACTCCCAACGATGTGGACATCCTACAAAAGGGCCTCACTGAGACAGATGCCTGGTGTGAAAGCCATGGCCTCAAGCTCAATGCCAAAAAGTGCATTGACATCCCTTTTGGTAAAAACTCTGTACCCATGAATTACCATATAGGCGGTAGTCTACTCAACACCGAAAGTGTGATAAGAGACCTTGGGACACAGGTGGACAGTAGTCTCTCCTTTGATAATCACATCACTACAGTAGTCAGGAAATCCTTCTACGTGGCACACCTCATCACAAAAGGTTTCTCATCCAGGAAAAAAAGAGGTAATTGTTCCCCTCTGCTCTTCACTCATTAAACCCATTATAGAGTACAGCTCCCCTTTTGGTATGTACCTCACAAGACATCTACAACAACTGGAAAGGTCACAGAAATACCTCACAAAGAGGATTACTGGCCTCAAACAGATGCCATATGCAGACAGTCTCAAAAAACTCCAGATTTACTCTGTCATATCGCCTACTCAGAGGCGATCTCTGCCTAACATACAAAGCTATGTCAAATCCAGAGCTGTTAGACATGCTCCACTTAAAGAAATCCCAAGCCCTCCGAACTACATGCTCTAGGGACCTAAACCTTGTCACCACAATAAACAGAACATGCTGGAGGGATAGATTCCTGTCCCAGAGACTTCCCATACTCTAGAACAAACTACCTATCTATATCAAACAAAACTCCTCATTAGCACTCCAAGAAAAGTCTTGATGATTGGATGGGAGACAGGAAATTCATCCCGGGGAATCACTTCTGTGGCTCTGCTCAACAGAGGCAGAGGAAAATAATTTTCTTGGGTGGCGAAAGCCAGGGTACTGTTTGGCTAGGCTTATACAGACCCAAGGACCAATAGCCTAGTACCTACCTATGAACAGGTATGTTCTCCCTTTGACAAATACAACCTTAGTAGGGTCAAGTGTTTGAACATTACCTATATTTTTGTTGATAAGGTCCATGATGATTCACTCCATGGCCTTGCAGATAAGGCTAGTCAGGCTAAAAGGTCTATAATTGCCAGGGTCAGTGGAAGCACCACTTTTGTGCAAGGGAATAACAGTGGCCATTTTCCATTCAGCTGGGATGAAGTTGGTGCTTAAACTATGATTAAAGAGTACCCAATGGTGTTGCTAACTCTTGTTGTAGCCCATGTAGGGACGCAGCCTGGGATGTTATCAGGTCCCAAACATATTGCATTTTTGGCCTTAGAGAGGGCGTTTACGACCTGCTCTTTACAGATACAAGGTAGGGTACAGGTGGTAGGGATGCCATGGGGTACGTGTGGTGTGGAAAGGGGAGTAATGTTTTCACAGAACCTGTTGGCCAACAGGTTAGCTATGTCCACAGGCTCAGTATATGTCATTAACTACCAGTTCAGCACAAATCTGGGCCTTTTCTTTTAGATTACGGACATACCTAAAGGACACCTTAAGTTGTCCTTAGTTGAGGAAGCTAATTTAGATTTGTAGTTTGCTTTGGAGGGCTTCACAATAGGTTTTATTTACTTGTTTAAGCTGAGGAGGAAGTGTTTCCAGTTTAGGGCTCGCGCCCTCTTATTCTTAGACAGCAATTTCTTCCTCTTACTGTAAAGCCTTTCCACCAGTCAGGTTTGCTCTTCCTTGAGGAACTTGTTTTGGTCCTATCAGGTACTGCCAAATCAATGCAGTTATGCAGGTGTTTGTACAAAGCATTGGTGTAGAACCAGTTCCATCTGGGGGGTGTAGTAAAGCTATTTATACCATCCTGTAGAGGTTATAATCTGCTTTGGAGAAGTTTTTTAGTTTAGCTACTGCTGGGGGGGGGGGGCAGGTTTGATAGTTACTTTGAATGACACTGATTTGTGGCCAGATCTCACCAAGGAAGACCTCACGGTGGGGGGTGCTACAGTGGTCCCCCCATACTAGTAAGCACCAGATCCATGAAGTTGGCCCCCCTTGTGGGGGTGTCAACCAGCTGGTCCAGGGCATTGGAGTTAAAGTCAAGGAACCTTTGGGCAAGTGAGGTTGTGCACGAGCAATTTACAGAGTCAATGGATAGGTAGTTAAAGTTGCCCAAAACCATGGTGTTCAGATGTATCTTGGTAAACTCAGGTAGATCCAAACAGGCAGAGTGGGTGTCCTGAAAAGGGATGGGATCCTGTAGCTGGCAATGACTTGAATAGGTGTCCTACCAACAGTTAATTGCACATAAAGTATCTCCAGGGAATCATACTGTTTTTAACCAATCAGGAGGTGTGTTTATCTTTAATGAAGATTGATACACCACCTCCTTTAGTTTCCAAGCCTTCAGTTTGTGGAAGGAGATATAACCCAGTATGGATGGGGTGCCCTCTACAGCCTTGAACCAGGTCTCCATGACTTCACAAATGTCTGTGTCTTCCAAGGTAAGGACCGCTTTCAGTGAGTGTAGTTTCATGTTAAGACACCTAGCGTTTAGCAGCATAACCTTGAGGTTGTTTTTAGATGGAGTATTTAGTTACTACTTTTCACTAACAATGTTTGCTACTGTGCCATCTCACGTCTTACATCCAGTTGTCTTTTCAATTTGCAAGTAACATTTTTAGTTTTAACATTATCTTACTCTACCCCCACCCCCCACAATTTCTTGTTATATCTGTGGTCCCTAGCTCTGTATGATAAGTACTGTGTGAATTACCTCAATCTGTAAGTTCACTGCTTGATGGTCTTTCTTTTTGGAGTTTAATACAAGCTGTGATGATCCTCCACTGGACCAGTAATCAAGGAGCCTCAATCCTCACCCCTGGCAACAGTGAGGGACATTCACTGACAGGTGCACACACAGTATTTCCAGATGCAGCTCTCTGCATCAAGTGCAATTTCCCTTCAGAGTACACAGAGACCACAGTCAGTCTGGGGCTGGTTTCTCCATCTTTCTCCAAATCCCCAGCAAGGCTCTCCACTGGCACAGCTACAGAGTTGAGATCTCAGTTGAGTGTCCAAGCCAAGGCCTCCAGCACCCTCTCTGTCCAATCAGTGCTTCATGTCCCTGCCCAAGTAGCCAACACACACACACACACACACACCTGGGAAAGGCTGGCACAGGTTTACTAGCTATGACCCCCTTCTGTCCAGACTATAAAGTAGTTATGACTGCCACCAGCCACTCTTGCCAACTACCTTAAGGCTCTCCCAAGGGTACGCAATATACTGAGTAAAATTAATATTAATACAAATGGTAGTTTGACTAATAGCAAGGCTATTAGGAGTGGCCCACACAGTGTCACCAAATAAACATGAAAGTACTCTCAGAACTTAAATCTCTCTGCAAAGATCATCCACGATGAAAGGTGTAAATATATTTAATAATAAATAATCAAAGAACAAGACAATCCTAAATATCAATTCGCAATGAGTTCAAAACCACAGGAAATATTTACAATAACATTTCAGTACAGGTTCACACAAATAAAGAATAACAATATCTAAAGTAAGCTTCACTATATTCCTGACTGAATCTAAGAGAGTTCCTACACCCTAATAACTTACTTAGATCAAGGCAGATGGTGTGGTAAATGGTTCTCCTTGCTGTTATTGTCAGGCCTAAGACAGAATGCATAATGCTCAGTCTTACTAAGAGACTTCTCAAAATAATATCTAAAATATTACTGCTGGGATAGCTTGTCACCTGACTTCTACTTCCCACTCAAAACCTCCATTGCTGGAAGCTGGTAGGACTTACCAACTACCTGTAAAAATACACACAAGAGGGCTTTTGCTCAGATCTCTGGCAGGTGCTGGAAGTCATAAAACAATTGCATTCCTTCAGCCTTCAAGACTATTAATTAGTTCACCCCAAAGACAATACAGAAAGCTTCCCAGTACAGACTTTGTGTCTCTGGCTGCCTTGAAACCTGTAAGATAGCATTTTTATGTCCTAGCCTATAAAGTGATTTAATTTCAGATATTTTTCTAAGTGTGCTGGACTGTGGTTAACTCTCCAGTTTCCTCTGTTAAAACATATACATTCAAACAGTTACAATAGTGCATTTATATTTCTGTTCTCTGCAGTAGGCACACTGTGCATACATTTCAAACACAAGCACTTTACAAATACCTTTTCAACACAAACTCCTGTACAAATCAGTTTGATATACACGACATACAGTTCTAATAAATTTGTAACACCAGTATCTTGTATGAATGTTTGATATTCACAAATTACATTTAATTATTTACAAAATTCCAGCCAGCTGTGCTGTCAGTACCTCCTTTCGTCACACAAGCCTTTCAAGACAATGAATCCCCCAACCAGATAAGAGTATTAAGAGTCTATCCCTTCCCACCATGGATCCATAACTGCACAGGATTGTCCCCAGATTGGGTCAGACTCGTAACGGATAGCATTTGTATAACTACACTGATAGCTTTATCTTTTTCATGATTAGTGCACACACATCTGCTGGGAATCAGATTCTTAGATCATCAACCTCATTAGTTTGTGATTATTCTATATGGAAAATAACCCAAATGCTGAAACATTACCATGGATTCCTGACTACGACTCCAATGACATGGGTTCAAGTAACAACTGGGGCACAGAAGGAGCCTGCTGGTGAGGGAGAGAAATGAAGAGGTGCAGCCTGTTTTCCTCTCCCAGCAAGGAGGCTGAGAAGCATGTTGAGGGGCATGTTTTATGCTAACAAATCCCCAGTATAGGCCAGGAGTCTATCAGAAGCTGTCCATTCAAGATGGCAGTGTGGGACTGCATGAGGAGTTATATCACCCCCACAAATGGTTGGCAGATCCCACTCATGAGCGCTTATGCTGCATGTACAGAAGATGCTAGGTCACAGCTTCAGGAAATGCATAGATGGTTGTTTAGTTATGGGCTGTGCCTCGAGCACCTCTTACCCAATAGAGATCTAATGCGCAAGGTTGCAGCGATCAGCTACAGGGTAGGCAACTAAACTACCACTATATGAATTATTCAAGACTATAGGTTCATAGGTTCATACTAGGCTATCTGCCCGAGGGCATTTATAAGCCTAGCCCATAGTTTTGTGGCTTACGCCACCCTTTTAGTTTGGAGAAACTATGCCCATTATTTTGCTGTGCCTCTGTCGAGCAGTGACACTAAATCTTGGATCCACATAGGTTTTTAGATTAGTAATAGGCTAATTGCCCTTGGGAGCCTAGCTAATTACCCCTTGTGAGACTCAAACCCTGCACCTTGTGTTTGTAAGGCAAACATCTTAACCACTACACCACCCTCACAATATAAACTCCCACTGTCAGTCCCAAACCCAGGACCTTGGAAACACTAGTCTGCACAACCTACCACTAAGCCATGACTCTCATTACTGCAGGGTCAAGTACAGGTGACATGGAATTTGTATAGAGGTCAGTGTTCTTTAAAATAATTATAGCTAAAGTCTTGTACTTGAAGGAAGTGCAGCTGTCTAGGTTAGCCAGTAGCTTAACTGAGTAAAATAGTTTATAACGAAATATTTGCAAATGTCTAACTAATGAAAATGTAGTCGATATAATATTTTCATATTACATATCTTTTTCATGTAATTAATATTGTCTTCTGTAATGGTTGGACAGCTGTTTGGCTTGTACTTAAAGGCATAACATAGAATTATATCACAAAAGAGCAATGCACAGTCTCTCTCAAGTGACCTCACCATTGAGTGGATCTTGTTGACAAGATATGAAAACAAAGGACTTGAAATATACAGTAGCAGCACATAATTTCAGTTACTGGTTTAGAACATGTTGGCATATATTACAAGTATGAATATAAATGGAATGTCTAGTTCAATTTTGCCAGGGATTCTTCAAAACTAAAGTAAACCTGAATTTCATTTCTACGGAAAATAAAGTTAAACAAACTTGGTTACAAACGTATACACATACTGGTTTGCTCAGTTTGCATAAAACAAATATCTTGTCAACAAGATCCACTCAATGGTGAGGTCACTTGAGAGAGACTGTGCATTGCTCTTTTGTGATATAATTCTATGTTATGCCTTTAAGTACAAGCCAAACAGCTGTCCAACCATTACAGAAGACAATATTAATTACATGAAAAAGATATGTAATATGAAAATATTATATCGTCTACATTTTCATTAGTTAGACATTTGCAAATATTTCGTTATAAACTATTTTACTCAGTTAAGCTACTGGCTAACCTAGACAGCTGCACTTCCTTCAAGTACAAGACTTTAGCTACAATTATTTTAAACAACACTGACCTCTATACAAATTCCATGTCACCTGTAATTGACCCTGCAGTAAACAGATCTTATACCCACTCACTAATAATGAATCCCTCAAGAAATCGGTTGCAATTGCCACACTAAACTGGCTAACAAAAAATAAAAACAATAATGACTTTCTTCCCCTTTAAAACCTGTAACAATTGTTTTTGAAACACCTACATCTGAAACTTTGTTCAGTGAATTAGTATGCACGTGAATGCTCCAATTACACAATACAAAATAAAATCCAATCAAAATATATCTTAAAGCTTTAAAATTTATCTCAGCTGACTTACTTTCGTTAAAATACAGCAAAAGCCTATTCTGGGAAGTCCACAGATCTTTCACTTTCGTTTTTGTAAGAGGCTGTCACAGCTTCCTGGAACATGCTTCAGTGGGAACTTGAAGCAATGTTTTAAAGATACGAAAAAAGTGAATGTTAGAATACAACATTGGCAGCTGTCGTTTCCCTGAAAATTCACACTAGAAATGAATCTAAGGTTTTAGTCAGGTGTATGTTTCCTGAAATGGTAGTAAAGATATCTGTATTCCACAACTTCTAGATTCCTTTGAATCACAAAACGGTGCTAATGAGAACACAACAATATTTTCCGGGTGAGAAACACAACGGCGGCGCAGTGTTGTAGCGGTTGTCACCCCACAGCAAGAAGTTCTCTGGTTCGATTCTCGGCTAGGGTGCCTTCTGTACGACGGATACGCGTCCTCCTTTCTTTCGTGTGGGCTCCCTCCAGGAGTTCCGGTTTCCTCCCCATTTCAAAGACATGCAGATGGCACACTCTAAATTGGCCCTAAGTGTGAAGGTGTGTGGTGCACCCTCCGAGGACGGTTGGGCATTGGGCTAGCAACCTGAGCAGGTAAAACCCGTAACCGCTACAGAAAAAAACGAGCCGCTGAAAGGTGCTCGTTGCCCGATGTGCCTCATCGTGCGTTAACGGGAAAGAGAGAGAGAAAAACAAAAATTACATTGTTAAAAATATTTCTAAAATTAACATTGAGTTTTCTTGGATTCTTCTGTTTTCATGTATACCATTTTAGCGCTGGGCGGCGTGGCAAGTATTACAGCAAATAAGTTTACCAACCCAAAGGAATCAAGAAACGCAGACTGCTGACAGTTTTCTAATACAGAAATGGTGGCATATATTTTATATATATATATATATATATATATGATCACTGTAAAGGAAATAAGACCGAATATTTATGAAACTCAGTTTCTTTTTCTTTTCCAGGCGATGTGTGGAGAGAGAGAGATTGAAGGATGGTGATGGGCCCAGTAGTGAACTGAAAAACAATTTTTTTTTCTATTTTAAAAGATTTTATTATTGTGTATCAAATTCACGAAAAATGAAATAAAAAGAAGAAAGAAAAACATATAAATGCATTATTTAGCATCACATCATAGTTGTAAAAACAACTCAAAAGTGTACAAGTGCCATATGTTTTGTTAATACTGTGGATGATGCTGCAGTTGCTTGCATGCACAATGATTTTCATTCTCTGCTGAAAAGCTGTGTTTTGAAGGTTCATTGAAGTGACAGTTCAAACCCAATCCTGTGTAAAAATATTTCATGTATATACTTACATAAATGTTGCAGTGTTGTTCATTTAAGAGCTTTATTTTCTTTCAACACCTGTGAATCAATTGTGTGTAGCACATCTGCTAACCACGTTGATCCACACAGCATACAGTGCCTGTACATCAGGGTTCAAGTCCCACCTTTGTCTTTATAGGATGACACCTAGTAAACACTTGCTTGATGCTTACCATAGCACAAACCTTGACTAGTGGCCCACACATAAAGCAGACAGGACGCAGACTTTCTGAATGTCTAAAAGGATACGTTGTTGTATATTTTGCTTTCCATTAAGCAGCACCACTAAGTGACGTTGCATGGCAGTTTGTAAGCTTCCCCAACACCTGCAGCCATAGAACAGTTGCAGAGAGGAATAAAACAGTAGACAATTTCTAAATGGAAAGATTGTATCAACTGTATGTTGGGCACCATGTGAACACGCTAAGCGGTGTTGTGCGGCAGTCAACACACAGAAGTTAATAATGAATAGGGAAATATCCAGTAGTTATTTAGCTATTCCTGTGGTAACAACTGTAAGTGTAGGGCTTCCCCACTTAGAATCCTGGGTTCTAATACTAATGCAGGAAATTCCAGACATTTTTACTGTTGTTCCATTTCACATTGTATTAAATATCACTTATAACAATTTATACATAATTATAAATAATAACTATGCATAGCAGTGCAGCTCATATTAATTATATGTATGAGAGATGAGACACCCTTGCTGTGTTTTGAAGGTTCTGCTGTATGATTGAGGGTATGCTATCTACTATGTTTCTCTATATATAATTCTGCTATCTGGACTTGGTTGGCCTTCACACTTCAATAAGACATACATAAATGCATGTATAAACAAAAAGGGTCTTTGTTAGGTCACCCACACACATGGATAACACCTCAATCTGTCGTGTGTATTTATAAATAATTCATGAGTATGTCTGAGAAGCACTTCTTCTATGGAAAAGATGGAAAATCACCACTGTGGAAGAAAATGTTTGGTCTCTTATGCATAGGTTTGAATTTCACACTGTAGAAATCAGTTTTATCAGTGCATAAAGCGAAAATAAACGTGTCATGTCATGAAAGTTATGCCCCCAGTGCATGTCTGCAAAGTTAAATCACCTAACAGTTAAAACTGCACACACCCTTCAAACTAATGTCAAGTGTCAGATTAACCTTAACCTTCCAATTTCCACAACTGCTTTCCTCTCTGTTTGGCACTGTTGTTTTCTGGTTAACATTGTGCAAATGTGGTTGGCATCATTGTTCAGGTTTGTGCACGCTCACTAAATGCAGTAATAACACACATTGGGTGGGAAATCACTGTTTGTTATTGCAGTGTCTTCAGGTTAGAAATGTCTGGTTATAGAGGGAAAGGTGCCCCTTTTAGGGTACAGAGGTAGGGTATTCAGGAGTCTAGATTCTTTACTGGACTCCTGGTAAAGTGCCACAGGCAAAGACTTTTGCAGGAGGACTATACCGGTTCCCTGTACAAGTCTGAGGAATAGAGTAGTCTGGCCAAGGCTGTATCCAGTGTGACTGGCATCCCACGCACTGGAGAACAGAGTAGGCACCACTTTAATGACCTAAAAAGGGATACATTCAAACAGTGGCTGGATGACGTCTTAACTAGCAACATCCTACAGTTATGTAAGTATGCTAATAAAGAGAATGTATAATACATAGAAAGCTGAATATAGGCAAGACTTGCATGCATAATGCTCTCCTGTTCTTTTCTTTTCACAGATAATTCTGAAATCAGTGTGACTAGGCAGGCCCATACTAAGCATCTAGAGAGACCGAGGGAAGTAAGTGGTATGTATGCAGCTTAAAAGAGGTATTACAGTAGCTTTTAAATTAAAAAATATATATATTATTTTTTTTCTATACAGTACTAGCAAAGTAAGCATGCATATCCTAAACATAAAAGCAAATATACATGCATCAATCTGTAGCACAAACCAACTTTAGGAGTCAAATGTAAGACTGTAGTCAGATGTTGGGGGTTCAGATACCACCAATAATTATAAAATAATGCAATCCTTTAATAATATTACATAAATTAAATTCCACACAAGTGACATAAATGCCCTGCTGTTAACTTTAATCTGTATACTTGGACTAAGCATATGTGTAATATCGGCACATAGAAAGGATTATTTTCAGCAATCCATAATTATAGTTTGTACCTGTCAGGAAGTATACTTAAATGTAAAAGTTCAGATAAAATAGTTGTATTATTGCGATACTGAATTGTATGTCACGTATGATGGTACTAATTTTATCCCTTTTTCCTCTCACCCCAACTCTTATCTCTTTTTTTTCTATTATGTATCATCAAAATGTTTCCATGCCATCCATCTCTAACAAATCACTAAATGCTTCATAGCACAGGGAGGTAGGCTAACCCCAATGGCTCAGCCTGCCACCACTTCACCGGCTCTGGCACTGATGCTCAGAACATCTGGGACCCACCCTGGCAGTACTGCCTCTGCTGCCCTTGCACTACCTGCGCCCTCAAGTAGCACTACCCCAGCAGCTGGTACTGTGGTACTCTCTGGAAGTACTGGCAGAGGTGGTGATTTTATCACCTGCCAGGAGATGTCAGCACTGGTGAATAGGGTCATGCACAGTACCACTGGTGCATGCCTATGCCAGATGGAGTGGCTACTGTCTCTCATGGTCCATAGAAGGAGGAGAGATCAAGCACTCCAGCAGCCAACAGAGTAAGGGGATGGTGATGATAGTCCTGGTGGTGAGGACTAGATTCTCACTGTCCCCATGTTTGATGGGCATGGGCTTATGTTGTCCCCTCCCTCACCCCCAATCATGGTGTCCATCAACATTTGTGTCCCTCACCATCCCTGTGTCTTGCCCTGTTTGTCCTTTTTGTTTGAATCTGCTTCCTCACCTACCCAACTTACCTGACCCAGAAAGACCAACGTCCCTTACCCAGCATTCCTCTCTTACTGAAGTAAAAAAAAAATGAGCTATGCCCCATACATAGCACTCCACTTCACACATGTCTTCTTGACCCACTTGATTTGGTCCAATTGGCTATACAACATAATTGCATTGTTGTCACCCCTCTTTGTGGAGGTGGCATTCCAAATTCAGCTAATATTCTTGTACATATTTTCATTTTACACTGCTGGAATGGATAGCTGTGGTTCTTTTCTACCTCCCTCCTGCACATTCCTATATTGCTTTCCCTTTGTTCTTCTCCCTGCTTAACCCCATTTCACCACTTTTTAACACCTATAATCTGATCAAAAATAGAATCACACACAACACACATAAGTAACCAAAAAAAAAAACAATGGAACCCTTCATTTTTTGGCCTCTATATTTGCATGGAGTTTGGCATCAAGCAGCAATGCCAATTGACAGTGACCATCTCTTTCATGGTGCAGTTACCTCTATGCAATGCCACTTAAACACATCGCACTAAGGTAACACACACTAACACACAGTGAATGTAGTATAAAGAATTATTTCATTGCATTATCACTACTTATTGAAAACTATTGCATATACCTGGATTTGAACCCTATATCATCTGGGCTCCAAAAGAAATGTGTCAATACATTTACACCTGTTGACCCAGAGCCATCTAAGCAGCAGGTTTCTACACTCATTACTGAGAACTCATAATCTTAGCAATGAGGAATGCATTTGCTCACCACTTAACTACACACAAACAGGGAAAGGAGTAGAAATGTGTATCTCACATGCACAAACACTTTGCCATCCATCGCACAAGCCCGCTGCTTGGCGGAGCTCTATGCTAAGTGAATAATAGCATGTATTACTTTTGTTTACTGTCCATTTAGTCTTCATGCCATGAAACTACATGTGGAAACACAAACAAAAATGAAGGCTCTATCTAAGAAAATAACACATATTTACAATGCAGCCATCTGTTACTTCCCCTAGTTCACTGCAACTCTGGTCTCTCAGTGCTTGTTCACAAATATATCAACTACACTACAGAAATAAATAAATGTCTTATATGCCATGCACATCTTCATAATGGCAATACACATTCAGATTTTCCAATACGTGGAGTAATGCGGACACCTGTTTACATATAGTTTGTAAAGCTGTCTCTTAAAGTATACTTGCACATTAAAGTATACCTAAACAAACCACCAAATACTACACATTGCACACTCAGCAATCTGGTAACATGCAGAACTTTAATATCTTGACAGTTGGACATGGCTAGCTATACATTTCAACCAGGCCTCCCAGCATCTTCATTCCAGCATCCACTGCTAATGTCATCCACTATAAGTTGTCCTGCAGCCTTGTAAAAGTGAGACTTGTGCTGTGGCACTTGCATAAAGTACTGAGCTCTCTAGTCAGGGTACTTTGATAGGAAGGGCTTATGCTCTCACTGCAGACAACTTGTGTGTGTGTGTGTCTGTGTGTGCATGTGTGTGTGTGTGTGTGTGTGTGTGTGTGTGTGTGTGTGTGTGTGTGATCCACTGCTGATGTGATCCACTATAAGTTATCCTGCAACCTTATAAAAGTCAGACTTGTGCCATGGTGCTTGTGTAAAATACTTATTACTCTAGTCTGTGTACTTACTTAGGGTTTCTAATCTCACTGCAATCAACTGCTGTGTGTGTGTGTGTGTGTGTGTGTGTGTGTGTGTGTGTGTGTGTGTGTGTGTGTGTGTGTGTGTGTTTGTGCACTTGCTTGACATCAGAGAGAGCATTTTACACCAGCATGTACAACACTGTTATTACCATTTCCTCTCACCAGACTCTGCAGATGTCATCTCTTATAAAGTGTTGTCTGGCACTTTCCAAGTCAGACATGTGCTGTGGCACTTGCATTAAATACAGAGTGCTCTAGACAGTGTACTTACATAGGTAGGGGTTCTGTTTTCACTGAAGTCAAGTGTGTGTGTGTGTGTGTGTGTGTGTGTGTGCGTGCGCGCGCGTGTGTGTGTGTGTGTGTGTGTGCACTTGCCTGACATTATGGAGAGCATTTTACCCCAGCAGTCAGACACTGCTATTACCATCTTCCTCTCACCAGACTCTGTTGATGTCATCACCTATAAAGTGTTGCCTTACACTTTCCAAGTGAGACTTCTGCTGTGGTTCTTGTGTTACATACAGAGTGTTCTAGTTGATGTACATACATAGGTAGGGGTTCTGTTCTCACTGCAGTCAGCATGGGTATGTGAGTGGTTGTGCACTTGCTTGACACTAGAGACAGCATTTTACAACAGTATGTGGGACACTGCTATTACCTTCTTCCTCTCACCAGACTCTACTGATGACATCAGCTGTAACTGGTTTGCGGATGTGCAGTATTTCCATCAGGGCAGGATCAGAGACTAGCCTGTAGGCCAGGCACAAGTCAACTCATCCTATACGATACAGATTACAGTGACAGGGCATTCAGTCTATATATCCACATATATCCACCTGTGTCATGGCATGGTTTGTAGGTGCTGTATTTTCTTGGTGAGAAACCCCTGTGGTCTCCCCAGCTGCTGCAGGTGTCTGTTGAGGTACATGCAAAAGGCAGCATTGTACTATATTAGTGTTCTGATGAACAGATGTGGATATGATGGCCTGACTTCTAAGGTGCACAATATAGCATTTCCATACCACTGTGGAAACTTTGTGGTCGAAGTTCAGATTGCTATCTACCTGTGTCCCCAAGTCTTGCAGCACAGGGTTTGAGAATGGGGGGTATTGTCAATGCTGTAATTAGTAGAGAATTCCACTTTGCAGAAGGCAAAAAATAATGATTTCTTTGCATTTATTTGTAGACTGTGTGGCTTTGGCACCAGCCATTTGTCTGTGTTAGTCCCTCCTGTAATATGGTAACATCATCGGTGGACCCAATATGCAGTAATCAGCAAATTTAATAAGCCAAAGGCAGTATTCCTTAGCCTGGACTGCCAAGAAATAGATTCCAAACAATAAATGGCCCAGCAGTAATCCTTGTGGTACACCACTGGTGACAGCTCTACAGATAGAGGTTGATTAACCAACTTTCACAGTATGTGTTTTATTGGTTAGCCAGTTGGCTAATCATCTAGTGATGCAATGGTTAATCCCCAGCTAGGAGAGTTTCTCAATGATACCTGAGTGGGGGATTGTGCCAAAACCCTGGGCCAGATCAAGATAAGTAGTATGCATTGTCTTACCTTTATCCAGGCGTATCACACAAAATCAATGGACTGTGGCAACATCACAGATCACCTATAGCATGACTCAGAACATACACCTACCTGACACAGTTGGATCCACACTTCAACACACCCTCCAGATGGAGTATGTTCCCAGATAAGGGTGTACATCAACATGCATCCATCTGAGTGGGGGGGGCAGCACCTGATGCATGCATGTATACACACTTCCTGACTCTCCTCATCTGTGAGACAGACGAACATGTAATCGTGGACCTTTTTTAAATGGATACTGGTAATATCCCAGCTGTGTGCAAAAGACGTGTGAGTTGTTAATTCTACATCCATGTCTGTTACATCTCTTAGATGCCCTCAATAAGGTCATTAAGGGCATGCATGATGACACATCCATGTCTGTTACATCTTTTAGATGTCCTCAATAAGGTCATCAAGGGCATGCATGATAACACATCCATGTCTGTTTCATCTGTTAGATGTCCTCAAGAAGGTCAGCAAGGGCATGCATAATGACAACAGTATCATCCTGTGGAATGTGACCATTCCAAGGCATCTGACACTAATCCACACTGGTATTAACTCATCACTGTCAGAAGTGGCCATAAACACCTACAACACCTAATGGGTAGATGACTGGATCACATACGTGACATCTAAATATGTTGAAATGTGTGAAATGACCTATATCTCAAGTCCAGTGATCAGGCCCATACATCAGGGCTGTCTACTAGGCCCTTTCTTGTCCAATATTTAAGTCACAGACATCACAAATGACTTACACATGCTGTGTCCAAACAGCTGTCTAGAGAACTGCAGAGTGTGGAAAATCATTGAATCCAACTGTGATATTAGTATAACACAGACAGTATCAACATACACCTAAAATTGCTGCCACACCCATGACAACACATGAAATGAAACAAAAACATGGGGGGATCCGTTATATTATAAAAACATACACACAACCCAATGATAAAGTAGATATCACACCTCTATGTGCAGATCAAGTGGTATGTGATCTGTGTACTGGGGTAGACAGAATGTGGAACGTCCACCGACATGTGCCCACAGTGGTGACTACTCCCTTGTATGTAACACAACTCCTGTGTATGTGCAGAACATCCACATCAAAGGCCATAATACCACCATAGTTCACAACCTTCATCTCACCAATAACTGAGCACAATGCAGCCTTCTTCATGTACCTCCCTACACATCTTCCAGGGATGTGTAACTGAAGTGTATCACCTTTGCCACACTGAGCTCCCATTTTATACCTAGGTATTCTATTTTGTTGCATAAACATTACTGTCTGATGGTGGGGAACCCCCATCAGGGTGTTATACCAGATGCAAGTGTGATACCTCTTCCGGTGATGCACACAGTACATATATAGCTGTTTGACAACATTGATGGCATTCGTGACAGTATCAGTTGTGCCATATATATGCCATGCACACCAGTCAATTTATCATAATGTTACATACAGGTATAACAGTGTCCCTCCTAACACCTCCAGCAGATGTTACAGTATCAGAATGGTGTTCTTGGTTACCCTCATAGACTGTTGTCATGTTATAAAAGTTGTACAAGTGTGTTTGTGCAGAACCATGTATGATCACTCAGAATCACATCTATTATATCAGAGGCTGGCCCCTGCCATGGTAATTCTTCCGCACTACATCCTCGCACACACACTCCCACCTATGACCAATTTAGAGTGTCTAATTGACCTACATACATATATATATATGGGTCTACTTTACATAACCGAACCGACACACAAAACACCGAAAACACACAACACCGACAACTCACAAAACCGAACACCATTACACCGACACAAAAAACGTAAACTACACATGACACACAATGACATATCCACTAACCTTAACCCAAACCCTAACCCTAAGGTCCGACACTACCGCACACTTACCCCCGCGCCTAACCTAATTCACTTAACCCACTAAACCTAAAGACTGTCACTATCAACCTACCTGCACCTAACCTAACTCACTTAACCCACCCTAAAACATAAAGCCCATCACTATCTTACACACTCACCTACCGCACTCTAAACCTAACTCCTAAACTACAGTCCATCACTATCACACTTACCTTACGAACCCTAACTCCGACTACCACACACTCACCCTAACCCAACATCCTAACTCCGACACTAAATCCTCAATATCGCACACTACGTGTGACCCTCTAAATCCGTCACACTTACTGAGTCGGCTCTACGTTGCCCTTTGTCGTCTTTCGGCTGTCGGCAAATCACCTTTTCGATCAACTTGCTTGTCGGTCCTTTCGTCTCGGTCTTCTGCATATATATATATATATATAT
>NC_056745.1:1420509537-1420607855 GCF_019279795.1 Protopterus annectens
TTTTTTTTTAATATGAAGAAGAAAAAAAGTGCAACTCCCTGTTTTTGCATGGTGATTACACTTTATTATTATTTTTTTTTTTTTAATATGAAGAAGAAAAAAAGTGCAACTCCCTGTTTTTGCATGGTGATTACACTTTATTATTTTTAAATGTTCTGCCTTGGATTTCTGTTGCATCTAGCTTGGAAATTTAATTCCAATAGTGTACCATTCATAGTTTGCAGGCATATATCCCGTGCCGTCTTTCCAAAGAATTTTCCCTGCAGTATACCAGGTTATTGAGATCAGGTTTTATAACCGTATAATTATATGGCAGAGTTAATTTTCTGTTTATTCCTGGTGTATGAATATTCCGCTTGCAGTATAGATGCAAATGTTACTGTCATGTGGCATTCTTAGTACTGCAGGCAGTGATATGGATGACAGCATCCTTTCCTAATGATGGTGACCTCTGGCAGTCTATCTTGACTTGCAGTCATGTAGGCTGAAAAAACGAGCATGCAGTGTGAGCATGCATGTTGGGAAATCCCTTTTATTGTGTTTGATAATATATACATTTCACAAGTAGAGCTAAGTACATAGTTACTTCTATAAAATTCTATGGCTCACCTTGATGGTACAGTTACTTTCTCAAGATTTACAGGCAAGGCCA
Organism: Protopterus annectens; assembly: GCF_019279795.1. NCBI lineage: Eukaryota > Metazoa > Chordata > Ceratodontiformes > Protopteridae > Protopterus > Protopterus annectens. The sequence goes on from NC_056745.1 coordinate 1,420,510,190, forward strand.
AAGCAGAGGCTCAACACCAGAGTTATTGCAGCTGCTCTCTACACTAGTATCTGTACTCCAAATTCAGCTTGCATCTGTATCACTGATGCTACTTTCTTTTCAAACTTTCTTTTCCTACCTAGCTTTGACTGTGTTGGTGGGTTGATTGTATAGATTCGCATATTACAGTTATGATTCACTTTCCTTCAGATCCTCGACATACACGTTTCTGGTAGTGTATGCCCTAAGGCCATATTTTGGATAGCATATTATTTGTCTGTCAAAAGGAAATAAAATATTGAGAGTGCTTCCTAACTTGTTGGTAGAGTTCTGCGGGAAACTGTCTTGGGGTGGGGGGGGGGGCAAGCACTGCTTACTGGGAAAAGGCTGCTGTAATAAAATATTAGTCCTGTATGCATTTAAGGTGTTTGGTACTAAAGCAGCTGGTGTGCCTTTATCAATCAATGGGAGCTAAGCCACCTAAAAAAGCCTGATAAGTTGGGTAAGGCAACAGAATGGTGGTTCATAAAATGTTTTAGTATTTTTCAGTTTGATTATGCGGCAAGGATGCCTGATAATTAATTAATTAATTAATTAATTAATTAATTTATTTATTTATTTATTTATACAGCTGTATTGTCTGAGTTGTATGGGGAGTGTAGTGTGGTTTTGTTTTGGGAGCAATTTTTCCTTTTTATAAATGTTTTCTGGGGGGGGGGGCACCCCTTCCTCCCCCAGTCTGATTAATTACAATGCAAGTGTTAAGAGCTTGTATGGGGAACTCTTTAAGGAAGTGCAAAATAGTAGTTCCAACTAGCATTTCTTTTTGGAGTAGCTGTGAAACTAGCTCATAAATTGAAACTTCTCCTTTTTTCTTGGTATTGTTTCTCTTTTTGTTAAAGGCTAGCATAGTGTGCTGTCCCTGCCAGCTGTCACTTAAGGTTTTGCACCATGGATCTCATAAAATTCCAAGTTTATTTTTTGATAAGATGTGCGTATGTTGTGAATGTACAAAAAGATAGTTGGTAATTCTGTTCTTTAAGGGGTACAAGTAGCTTGGGTATTTTTTGCAATGGAATGGCAGATCAGCTATTCTTTAGGAAACGGAAACTGATATGATTAGACAGATGAAGCCATTATTGTTTTCTGTGCAGTTTTCTGTGCAGTATGTATTTCATGAGTACAGGGGAGATTGATATTGTATGCCACTGTGCCACTGTATCAGCTGCCTGCTTGAGTAGTAAGTATTCTAATAGCCAGGAGAATCCCATCAGTTGTTGAAGATGAGATGTAGTTTGTGTACTTCAGAATAAGTTGGTTTTAAAGCATTCCTCGGGTAGGTAGTAAATGCTGGAGATGTGATTGGACAAAGAGTTAATTGGGCTCATGCTTTTTGTTTGTGGGGGGGGGGGGTTAATGATTTAGCAGACTTTAAACAATTCCTTAGAGTATGTTGGGCAATGCAGTGGTTAGCATTGTCGCGTAACAGCAAGAGGCTCTCTGGTTTGATTATCGTCTGGGGTGCCTTCTGTGCAGAGTCTGCATGTCCTCCCACATTCCAAAGACATGCGTCTGGAGCATTTCTTCCCAGGCCTCCCCTGGACAAAGAGTTAATTGGGCTCATGCTTTTTGTTTGTGGGGGGGGGGGGTTAATGATTTAGCAGACTTTAAACAATTCCTTAGAGTATGTTGGGCAATGCAGTGGTTAGCATTGTCGCGTAACAGCAAGAGGCTCTCTGGTTTGATTATCGTCTGGGGTGCCTTCTGTGCAGAGTCTGCATGTCCTCCCACATTCCAAAGACATGCGTCTGGAGCATTTCTTCCCAGGCCTCCCCTGAAAATAGGCTCTGTCCCAGTCGGACTTTCCCGGTAACAAATGTTAAATGTTGTGGGAGCAAATGGTTGTAACTAAGAAAATTGAAATGACTCTCGAGCTGGGATGTAGAATCAGAATTGCCCAGACATGGTAAGGTTTAACAAAGTATAATGCTGTTGACTGACAACAAAAAAATGTACTAGAAGATGGAAGTCCTAAACCATCTGTAATTGAAGTAATAAATAATGCAGAGAATGTAAATGAACAAAAATGGTAGCTTTAGAAAAGGGAATGAGAACTACATAAAACAAATGGAATTTGTGGGAACTTTTATTTATATATACATGCAGTATAATGTTCAGGAGGAGGTGTGAGGTTTGCAGAATAATGTTCAGGAGGAGGTGTGAGGTTTAAGTGAAGACAGGAATTGAGCAATTCATGTAAAATTGTGGAAAAATAGTGCATAAAAATAAATGTTTGCTATGTTTTCTATATATGAACCTACATACTGTCTGCAACTTAAGAATTTTAATATTGATGGTGGGAGAGGAGGAATGAGTAATTTTGCTTGCTATGGCTTTTTCTTTCTGTAGGATTAGAATGACTACTGTTTCCAAAGTACTGGCTGTTCTTTGAAATTTTTGATCCATTTGTGTCTCCAAAATGGTTTGAGATGCTGTCATTTAATGTTAGTTAGATCCTGTAAATTACATTTATATTGTGTTTTTTAGCATCAAAGGCAAAGAATAAATGCATTTTAATGTATTTGTTATGCCACTACATGTAAGAAGGATAAACATTTTTTTACGTTTGCTAACTTGGGTAGTGTCCGACCTGGGTTGGAAACCCATTTTCAACGGAGACCCAGGGGGAAAAAAGCTCCAGAAAAGAGAGAATTTAGCTTAACTAGAAGTATTTGGTAACAAATATAATGAAAATGCATTTTTTCTGAGTTCATGCAGGTAATACAAGGTCATAGCAAAGTATTTACACTGTGCAAAATAAGTGAGAAAAATTAGTTATACAATGTATGCAAAATTGACAATCCAAATCAAAAATTTAGAAGCTATGTAGTAGTAGTATATATTACCTTTATGCAAGAGTTGTATGCTGCTATTAGGTCTGAAGTCATAACAGTATTTATTACTCTTTAGGAGAGTGTAGCTGTGCTGTTGTGGCCATTTTTGTCCCAGCTTACAAATGTCAGTATTTCTATGCTGCTTCAAGATGTCCTTAAACAATTTTAAGGACAAGGTACCCAGACAGTCAGCAGCAATGTACCACATTGAATGAGCTATTGGTTATTGGGGAATGCAAAATGCACATGTCAGATGTGTTTAACTTGACAAACTGCCACTCTTTTCTGAGTGAAGATGGATATTTTTACTTCTGATATAAGAATGCTTTAATGATATTGCGACTTGAGTGTACATAGAGATTTTTGGCCGGAAATAAAATGTGTATGTTGTAAGGCATGTGCAAAATAAGGAATCGCCAGACTGAAAAAGACTGTGTGGAAATAAAATGTGTATGTTGTAAGCTGAATGGTAACAAAACAAAAGGAATCACCAGACTGGAAAATCCCCTTTTTCTTTCTTTTTTTTTTTTTTTTAATCAAGACTTCTTCAGAGTAACAACTCTCATTACAGAACTGTTTAAAAAGATGTGCACCCAAGTCATGTTCTAAAACTAACCAGTTATAGTCAAGGGGGTGTGAATAACTTGCTAGAAATTGGAGAACTGTGTTGGCAGTCTAGATTATGGTTTAACCTGCTTCCTGACCTCAGTAGAACTGTGCTTTAAGTTGGCTGATCCTGTTAGGGGTTGCCACAGTGGATCTTCTGTTTCGATTTCTTCCTGTCCTCTGCATCTTGCTGTGTCACACCAACCACCTGCATGTCCCCTCTCACCATATCCATAAACCTTATCTTAGGTCTTCCTCTTTTCCTGTTACCTGGTAGCTTCATCCTTAGCATCTTTTTCCCAATATACTCAGCATCCCTTCACGGCACATGTCCAAACCAATGTAATCTTGCCTGTCTGGCTTTGTCTCCAAACCTTCCAACCTGGGCTACCCTCTAATATACGTATTCCTAATCCTGTCCACCCTCGTCTCACCCAGTGCAAATCTTAACATCTTTAACTCTGTCACATCAGCTCGAACTCCTGCCTTTTTGTCAATGCCACTGTCTCCAACCCATATAACATAGCTGGTCTCACTACCCTCTTGTAGACCTTCCCTTTCACTTTTACTGGTACTCGTCTGTCACAAATCACTCCTGACACTCTTCTCCACCCACTCCATCCTGCCTGTACTCCCTTAGTCACCTTTCTTCCACACTCGCCATTACTCTGAACTATTGATCCCAAGTATTTAAACTCATCCACCTTCGCCACCTCTACTCCTTGCATCCTCACCATTCCTCTATCCTCCCTCTCATTCACACACACACATATTCTGTCTTAGTCTTTCTGACTTTCATTCTTTTCTCTCTAGAGCATATCTCCATCTCTCCAGGGTCTCCTCCACCTGTTCTCTACTCTCACAACAGATCACAATGTCATCTGCAAACATCATAGTCCAAGGGGACTCCTGTCTGATCACGTCTGTCAACCTGTCCATCACCATTGCAAATAAGAAACGGCTCAGAGCTGATCCTTGATGTAATTCCACCTTAAACTCATCCGTCACTCCCACAGCAGACCTCACCGTTGTCACACTACCCTCGTACGTATCCTGTACCACTCATGCATACTTCTCTGACACTCCCAACTTTCTCATACAGTACCACAACTCCTCTCTAGGCACCCTGTTATATACTTTCTCTAAGTCTACAAAAACACAATGCAGCTCCTCCTGACCTTTTCTGTACTTCTCCACCAACACTCTGAGCCAACATCGCATCTGTAGTACTCTTTCCCGGCATGAAACCATACTGCTGATCACTAATCATCACGTCCCTTCTTAACCTAGCTTCCATTACTCTTTCCACTTCATGCTGTAACTGATCAATTTAATCCCTCTGTAGTTACTACAGCTCTGCACATAACCCTTATTCTTAAAAATCGGTACCGAAACACTTTTTCTCCATTCCTCAGGAATCCTCTCACTTTCCAAGATTTCATTAAACAATCTGGTTAAAAACTCCACTGCCATTTCACTTAAACACCTCCATGGTTCCACAGGTATGTCATCTGGACCAACAGCTGTTCCATTCTTCCATCCTCTTCATAGCTATCCTTGCTTATCCATTGCACTTCATGATTCACTATCCCCACATAATCTACCTTCTCTCCCTTCAACCCCTCAACACATACTCCTCGCTTGTGTGAGTGAATATATGTATGTGTGTGTGTGTATGTATATACACACGTGTGTGTAGAGAGAGATAGATATGCATACAACGTCATCAATGTACTTCACTGCACTTGCTTAACTTTGATGGACTGCTTTCCTCATCCTGAGCGCATCTTATATTGAACCCTAATGAAAATTGGGTGTAGTGTCTTATATTGAACCCCAATGAAAATTGGGTGTAGTGTGCCACTGTAACATTGAAGTGACCCTACATGTTAAGCGGCAGCATCTCAAATCCTTTTGATTTTTTTAAACTTGTAGGAAATGTAGTCACTTGGGGCCACTAAGCATCTGAGACTGCTGTGTTCTGTCTGTTGGGTATTTCACTGCATCTTGGTGCTGAATTTGACCATATCAACCCATCCTTCCCCAAGTGAAAAATTGTTTTCGCATATTTGCTGTAATGCAAATTGTCTGTCTGGTGAAACACTGTTTTCATTTCAAATGTTATGCCATCTCATTAGAGAAGTGTTCTGGACATGTTCAAAGTAATCATCTGTCCGTCCCAGCTGAAAGAGAGTTTAATATGTGCCAGATTGATGCTGTTAAATGACTGTGAATGCCCGTGTGTAAAAGGCAAGATCTTGATCCTCCTCTGAGAGTTTCTGAAAAAAGTTTCAGGAAATTTTCTTTGGACACTGAGGTACACTATATAGCTGTACTGTTTTAGCATTGTAGGTTTCAGTGCATCCCTCTGCTGAAGTTTGCTTTCACTACATTGTTTTTCTGCTATAGGGAGCTTTGGTTATTGCATGCCTCTGCTGACAAATTAAATTGTCATTTTGGTGGGGGTAAATAAGTTGTACCACTGATTTTAAGTGACAGCTAAGTACCAATGTATTCTGGCTGTAATATGCGTTCTACACTTGTCAGGAAATCCTACCCACTCCAGTCGAAAATGCATGCAAAGCAGCATCCAAACAGCAATAGCAGAATGCCTGACTTGGTGTATGTTTGATATCTAATTGTAAAGACGTGTCTGCTGCCTTTTCAGGAATTTTATTAAGTGTTCAGACTCGCTACAGGATATCCAAGCACATAATTTCCTAAGATGTCATTCTGTTGTTTAAATTGGGAATTTCAGTGCAGCTCGTTGCTGAAATTGACTGCAGCATTCTATCCCTGAAGACATGGCGTTTTGTCTGTTGTGTTTAGTCACAAAAAAAATATTTTCTTTGTCTAGTGAAATAACTGTTTGCTTTATGTTGGCATTACTTCAGAACTGAATAGTTCTGGACATGTGGCTGTATTCTTCGCTCTGAAAAGAAGTCGTGTATACACACGCGTATATAGGAAATGGAATATAATGCGTCTTTGTGAAGTGGCACATTAAGATCATGCAGGTTATATTTAAGCTGCAGTTGAAACTGAAATTCAACTTGCATGTTCCATTACAAGTCACAATTCCTGGTAATTCTCTCTCTCCACGTAAACAATTCAAATACATGAAAGCTTCACTTTAAAATACAACATTTTGTAATTGCCAGACTGGTAATTGCAAGCTAGGGGTTATCAGTGACTCTCCTGCAGACACTACCATACTTCAAGAAGGCCTGTCTCCGACTAAAAATGGTGCTAGAGCCATGCATGGTCTAGATGTTACCAAAGTAAGAAGTAATTGCCTCTTCCACTGAAGGTACTGCCAAAAATCCAAATATGAACTTGTACTTGGCATGAGATCAGTCTGAGTATTATAAGATTCTTTGCTATCAGACAGACTTTTCTTCAGCTATCGCCAGCCATGGTAAATTATTTTATTCGGAAAGTGCATGTGTCATTACAAAATTTGGAGAGAACAGGATTGATCATGAGTTATTTGTTTTCTTATATATACAATATCCCACTATTCCTGTCTTTAAAGCCTTTCCCAAGATTAATAAAGATCCCAACACACTACCCCTAAGACCTATTGTATCACGTAGGGGATGGGTAACGGAAAATATTTCCATCTGGATTGAATGCACCCTTAAATTAGTTTTGCAAGATTTTCCCAGAATTTTAAAAGATACAGCTGGACTACAATCACTGGGCACATATCTACGGGGAAATTAATGTAACCTGCTATATGTTTGTTACTTTGTATGTAAAAAATCTATTTACTGTTATTGACAACGAGTATGGTATTGCAGCTGTAGGTGAGATACTTAGTAAGGAAACTGGCATACATATACATGAAAGTATTCATTTATGTTCTTTATTGAGACTGGTACTGGAGAATGTCTTTCTTAGCCAGGGTAATTACTATTGCCAGAAACGAGTTATACCAATGGGGATGCCCTGCGCAAATACATATGCTAACTTGGTTTTGGCATATTGGGAAGACATGGTAATGTTTGATTCTGAGCATGAGTGGAAAGACAAACTATTATTCTGCAACAGATTTGTAGACTCTCTCTTTTTTCTTCTCCTATGGAAAGGCGCAATAACCGAATTAAAATTCTTTGTTACGTATTTAGAATAGACTACAAATTTTTATCTGATTTTCATTGAATTATTCCTGTACCAGTATTGATTATTTTAGATGTTCTCATTTCAAGAAAAGTAATTGGGGATATAGATACATCACTTTATAGAAAGACGTGTTGGACTAATAGTATGCTCAGTTTTGATAGTATGCATCCCATGTATGTTTTTCAAAACATAGTTAAGGGAGAAATCCGTAGAATATCTTGAATATGCACTAGTAATGGTTCCTTTTGTCAGTAGTTAAACTCTTTAGAGAACAATTTGCAAAAAGGGCTACACTAAAAGTATTGAACAAAGAACTAAAAAGTAGCAAACAATATAGGGCTCACAGAGCCAAACCATGGCTATATAGGGGAAAGGAGCAACCCAATAGTGTTAATATTCAAGAGAATGGTGACAGCATGGGGATGCAGATGAGTTTAACTTACAGTAGTGACACGTGGTATATGTAATATCATTAGAAATAACTGGAGAATCTTGCTGACAAATGATATTGTAGCCAGAATTGTAGGGACACAACCAAGGTTCATTTTTAAAAGAAATAACAACTTGAAAGACATTTTATGTCATGAACCTTTTCTAGTTACAAGGGATATCACACTAAGAAGGGCACATTTCCATGTCAACATTGTAAAGCCTGTATGCATATTATGCAAGGCAGTTGTTTTTCCCATCCCAGTACTAACCGATCTATTTCCTGTTTGCGAATGCTGATTGCAATATCCAAAATGTTGTTTATATTGCCAGCTGTCAGCAGTGTACTGCGTATTATGTGGGAAAACTAATTGTAAGCTTAGACAGGATTTATCTGATATAAGATTAAGAAAAGAGCACAACGCATTATATAAGCATATAGCTTTGAATAGGGATATAATGTATTTTTGTTCATGGTTATTTGTATTGTAAATAAGAGCCCAAGAATGGGGGACTTGAATGAAACTGAATATAAGGAGATGCAATGGATTCTTAGACTGGGAGCTGATAGTGTCAGGATTGAATGAGGTGGTCCCTTTAAAACCAGCTTTAGTAAAAAGGAGGGTAAAATATTTAATCTGGTCATGGTGTACTACAGAATGTTTGTTTTTTAGTAAGTTTATCATCTGATGAAGGGATTACCCAAAAGCGTTTTGATACTGTTTTATCTGCTGTTTTAATAAAAGTGAAATCTTCAGCGTGGTGATTACTGCCTTATATTTTGATTTGTTTAAACTAGATGCTAAAGAAATGCATAATTGTACCCTTTGGGAAGTCGACTATCTTTGCTAATTATCATGTTGATAATATGACCCTAAGAGTTAACATTGGTTAGGGATCTGGGTATGCATAAAGATATAGCCTTACCTTCATCACTGCAAGGCTACTGTGGTGAGGGAATTTTTTTTTTTTTTTTTTTATGTTGCGCTACTTATAAGTAAGAGCATGGCATCTAGGTCCAGAGAGGTTATTATACTACTGTACTGTCCACTTGACCAATCACAGAGTACTTACTACGCTTCCTTCATTGTGTACCTGACCAGCCATATGCAACAAGACCACTGGATGGGGAATAAGAAATTTACTGCTGGCTTGACACCCAACATCCCTTATGGACAGAGTTAGCTTATAAATACCTGGTCCTCAATTTCCTATTTGGATACAGAGCGCCATTTTTTTTTCAGGAAAATTTGGCTGTTTAAAAAGGCACCCAGGTCATTAGCCTAATAATGTCTGAATCTATAATAAAAGTTAAATGTTAATGAATTTTTATGAATTGCATATTCGGCACTCTCAAAATCTGAAGATATCTGCAATAAGGATACTTTATTGTATGACCGCTTGAAAGTGATGGGGTAGATTTCTTGATTTTTCTTTCTTTGTCTGTTTCTAACATGTTAAGCAAATGCTAGTTTCGGCCTCTCGGCACGTCTTCCAGTGGACTGCTACACATTTCAAATGGGGTACACTTTCTTTGGCTGTGAAGTTTTCCACAAATAAGTTTTTTGCACACAGATACCCCATGCCTACACATTTTATAGACTGCCTGATGAGTTAAATTAGTGAATATTTGTGTAATCAAGGGTAACTGATAGTTTGCTTCTCTTTGACACGTACACTGCCCTCTGCTAAGCCACATTAAGTGTTTTTTTTTTTTTCTTTTTTCAGTGATCAAAATTGGTTTTATGCTCCACTTCCCAAAGATGGTATATGTACACTAATCTAATATTTCATTGTGATGAAAGTGAAAGAACTAATCGTCACAGTAATGTTTTAGCTTGCTGTCAGGCATAGTGACACCCCTTTTTCAACCATATTAATTATACTTTAGTAATGATTGTGATGACCTTGTGGCAACCAGTGCCACTAAATGTGAAGTAGATGCCGTTACCTAGTCTGTTTTAATGAATAATAAACAAAACGTTGGCACTAAGAGCATAGAGGAGTGCGCTGCTGTCCTGGGTCTCAGTCTTCAGCCTTAACACCCAAATTAGACTGCACATTGTTCACTTAGAGCCACACCACTTTCTCTGTGAAACTGTCTCCAGCTCCCCTCTGTCCAAAGTAACTGCCATTCACTCAAGTAGTATTTGTCACACACGCACACAATTTCCAGAAAAGACTGTTGAATCCTCCAGTTCCACACAGCTTTCTTCCTGGGTCTGGTGGTATTGCTACTACTCTGAAGAAAGAGACTTCCGTTATTGGAATGCTCTGGTTATGCCACTTGCTATCTCTTTGACAGGTAATCGGCCAAAGCAGTCTTTAAGACGTGGCCCTTAGTGTGTTATTCCTCAGTGTAAATGGTTGCCATTTTCTCAGTTAAGCAACATGCATATTTACTCTTGTAATAAATAAATACCAGCTGCAATAGCTTTGTAATAAATAAATACCAGCTGCAATAGCTTTAAGATGATTAAAATGGGTTTTATTTAAAAGAGAATAGCACAATTCTCTCAGCAACTTCATGCCTGTCGCAATTATATAGCCAAATCCTTGTGCGACTTCATTGTTACTACAGAGACTGGTCATAAACCAGCTAGCCCCACATCCATTACAACAGTAAGGGTTTGTCCCGGTATCTTCACATCTGTTTCTTGAACTGGATCTTTAAAAAAAGTTTGTGACCATTGTATTCCATTGCTGTTTCATCCTCGTCTCATCTTGCGAGAAGGTGCCATCCTGTCTCTGAACTAGACCCTCACTCTGTCCTTTAACTTCTGGACAAACAAGTGTGTGTTGGGTAACGTATGGATTGCAAATAAACATGTCGGAAACGAGTGTAAAATAACACACAAGAAGGAATAAAGTTTGCTTGCTTCAGCCTGGTATAAGCAAATTTCACAGTCATTCAGTTCTAGCTTGGTATCCTCTCTGGCTTCACAATAATCATGATCTATTGGTGATCATTTAGCAGTAATTTAAGTAATGTCCCTTTATGTTCACACAGTCTGCCTGCACACCTTCCACCTTGTGAATTACTGTTTTTGTACTTTGGATGTTTGTTCCATCAAAGTGAAAGAAGTAGGCATAGTAAAGTATTTCATCTTGTAGTTCTAATGCTTGTACTGCTGCTTCCTGAAGAGATGTATGTATGCTCAGCTAACAGTGATTATGTAATTCTTTTGTTCTACACAGTCTGCCTTCTCAGAGTTCTGACTGTACTGAAAGTGAAAGAAATAATGGCCATAATATTGTATTCCAACTTCCTGCTGTCATAAACATGACAAATCACCAATGCAAATGGATGATCTATAGTCTGATGGCTTGAGATTGCTAGGTAAACACTGGGACTGGCTGTTCTGAGTAGCCAGGTTTAAGTGCTTACCTTGCTTAGTAACAGGATCATAGGAAGTTACTAGGCTAATGCCCCTAGAGCCCTTACAAGCCTAGCCAATTTCTTACCCTTATTTCCACAATCGGCACCTATTGTCCCTGTTCAAGAGGGACACAAGTGGGTACCTCCAGGGTGAATTTATAGTCATCCATCCAATCGTCACAATTACGTTTTGAAGAGGGCTAATGAGGTGCTCTGTTTGACATGAAGTGGAAGTCTGTTCTAAAGGTGTGGGAACCTCTGGGAGACGCATCTGTCCCTCCAGAAAGTTTTATTAATGACGCATGTTAAGGTCTTTAGAGCGGGTAACCCATGTACCATTTGACTTTTCGGATATGAAGCATTTCCAGTAATGCAGGTTCAGGGATGGCCTTATGTGCAAGGCAGAGATCACCTCTAAGTAGTCTGTATGAAACTGAATCAAGTGACAGTGATTTCAGACTATCTCCATAGGACATATGGTGAAGACGTTCAGTTCTCCTTGTGAGGAACCTTTGTGATTTCTCCAATTGCAGCAGGTGCTTAGAAAGGTATATACCAAAAGGGCTGTTATATTAGCCTGATGAGAAAAGAGTACAGGGGGGGTAATCATTTATTTTTTTCTGGAGGCAATGCCCTTACTTATGAGTAATGCAGAATGCCCTTCTTACCATTCTGGAGACATGGTGGTCAAAGATAAGGTTTCTGTTGACCTGTGTGGCCAGGGCTCTCGCCACTGTGTGTGTGCTTAAAGGTGTTGCTGTTGATGTGGTAGTTAGTAGGAACATCACTTTAACTGAAAGGAATAATGATACTTTTTTTTGCATTGAGTTTATTAAGGCCATGACTTTGGCACCTATCGCTTTAAGATGTTGACATCATTTGGAGATACTGTGACAGCTCCCTGTTCGCAATCATCAGCAAAGTTTGTCCGCCACAGACCTTTAGTATTTGCTTGTACTTCAGAGAAATAGATTACAAACAGTAGAGGTCCCAGGACTGATCTCTGTGGAACACCACTGCTTACAGGTCTGCTGTTTGAGGTGGATTCCCCTATCAGTGAGCCAGTTAGCGACCCATCTTAATGATACAAGGGTTGTTGTTTAGTTGACTGAGTTTGTCAATGATGTCTGAGTGGGTGATATTGTCAAATGCCTTGGCTAAGTCCAGGTAGGCTGTATGCACAGATTTTCCCTTGTCCAGGGCCTTGGTGACATTCTCAAAGAAGTTTCCACACATTTAATGGGCATGATCTTTCTTTGAGAAATCCAAACTGAGTAGAGTCAAGTGTTTGGAGATTACCTGCATCTTTGTTGATGATAATGTCCACGATGATTCACTCCATGGCTTTGCAGATAAGGCTAGTGAGGCTAATAGGTCTGTAGTTCCTGGGGTCAGTGGAAGCACCACGTTTGTGCAAGGAAATAACAGTGGGTGTTTTCCATTCAGCTGGTACAAAGCCGGAGCTTAGACTCTGATTTGAAAAGCGTACCCAATAGTGGTGTTAATTCATGTTGGAGCCCATGAAGGATGCAGCCTGGGATGTTATCAGGTCCCTTCGATGCTGTGTCTTTGGCCTTAGGGCATTTACGACCTGCTCTTTAGCGATGCAAGCTATGGGACAGGTGGTAGGGATGTCGGGGTATGTGTGGCGTGGACAGGGGGTGAAGTTTTCAAAGAACCTGTCAGCTGTTGGCTATGTCCACAGGCTCAGTATATATGGTATTAACTACCAGTTCTGCACAGATGTAGGCCTTTCCTTTTAGGTTACTGATGTAGCTATAGAATGCCTTGTGTTCGTCCTTTGAGGAAGCTAATTTGGAGGACTTCACAAGAAGTCTTATTTGCATGCTTGAGCTGAGGGGGGAGCGTTTCCGGTTTAGGAGTGCTCGCTCCCTTTTACTCTTAGCAGTTTCTTCCTCTTGTAAAGACTGTTAATGGCAGTTGGCCACCAAGCAGGTTTAGTCTTACTTGAGGAGCTTGTTTTGGTCCTGTCAGGTAAGGACGAGTCAGTGCAGTTGTACAGATGTTTGTATAAACTCTTTGATGTAGAGTTCGGCATAGTTGCCAGTTCCATGTGAGGGAAGAGGTGCAGAGAAGCTATTTATACCTTCCTGTAAGAGGTTATAATATGAATTGATCAGCTGTGTAAGTGGAGAATTAGCAGTTGTGCTAATAAATTTATTGGTTTCTCACTTTGGATGAAATTTTCACTAATTTTGAATGTCTGCTTTGAATACATTTATTTGGCTAGTAAAATTAATATACTGAAATATAATTACTTCGGAAGTTTGTGAAGGGTGGGAAGATGTTTTATCTTGCATTGTTCTGGCCACGGCCTTTCCTTGATGGTTGAGGTAACTCGGCAGCTTTAGTTAAAGGTTTAAGTAACAAGCGTAAGGGGAAATCATTATTGTTCTAGATTACTTGTAGCCTTGGTTGTTTGGCATTTGAGAGCTAATTCACTGCTAAAGCTTTGCTATTGGTTAGTTATGCAAGTAGTTTTGTGTATGATTCATTTAGTCATGTGCAGGAATGTTTTGTAGGGGAACATAATGTTTCAAACCTGGTACTTGAGGCATTAGCATACCTGTTGTCTAGGGGAAACATTGCATGAAGTGATTAGCAGATGACAGGCTCCTCAGCATCCATAAAACTAGCAACTCGTTTTAAACAAGGTAGGGAGGAAATAAGTTGTCACAGTCCAACTTTCTTTTTGCTTAAGTATCTTATTCTGCAGTATTGGATATACATTAGCAGCATATGTAATTTTCTTTTTAAATCTGTAATGTTAGAAATCTTTGAGATCAGGTTAACTTGTCTCAAAGACATGGTTATTCTGAACTATTCTCATAATTGTGGTTTTGCAAGGGTTGAAAGGATATGGTTCGCTAGACAAGCGGAGTGGTTTCTTAAAAGAAAATGTGTATAAGAAGGCCTTTTTCTCACTTTAAGAGAAAGTGATTAATAAGAGTTGTGAGCTGATCTATTGGGTAATTAAAAGCTAATTACCAACCCCATACATACAGTCTTCAGTGTACTGCCAGATCACCCCACACCGTTATGTTATGTCTGCTTTATGACCGAGAGAGAGAGACCATCTATTCGAAGTATGTTTGGCATTCTTCTCTCCCCCCACCCATTCTTTACTATCTCCATGGTTTCTTGAATGTCTAATAGATTAGTTGTCATAATGGTTAAGGTCTTTGTCTCCTTGCATGAATTACAGGGTTCGATCCTGATCTCTGACCATTGTCTATTTGGAGTTTGCATGTTCTGTCTGTGGGGTTCCTCTCGCCTCTGAAAAACATGTTGAGTGTTTCTAGAATTCGCCAGAGAATGGAGCTGTGGGCAGCAATCTAGAATCTTTGTGGTACTGTCTTTAGGGGGCAGAGTTTTGTAAACCAACTGTTTTGAGCATGTAGTGTGGTGCATAGTATTATTATAGATTGGAGAACACTGATCAAACTGTGTCCCATGGCAGGACTAGACATTCAACTGTGTGAAAATATGGGCTTAAGTGGTCTGGTCATGTTGACTGGGCATAGGTGTTTGCTGGTGATGTGTGTAGAGTACCCAGCCTACTGCGACCAATGCTAGTCACCCATGCTGATGGTGGGAGGGGTGAATGTACCTCTTTTCGCCCACCAATAAGATCAATACGTTACCAACAGTGTCTAGCTGCCCAGCTTCGGTTACCTGGGGTAACTGAGCGAAAGCTGGGCATAAAATCAATCGACCTGCAAAACATGAGCGAAAGCTGGACATAAAATCAATCGACCTGCAAAACATGAGCTTAAGAATTACCATACTGAATGTAGGTTTACTGACAGGATGAGGGTAGGAAACTGATGACATGATAGTAAGGAGGATGATGGATATCCTTTGTATCCAGGAGACAAGGTAGAAGGGCATTGCAGCAAAGCCATTTGACTTGGGGATCTGGTGTCCATTACTCAGGAGGAGGACAGGCTAGAAATGGTGTGGGAATTGTGGTGAGGGAGAGGCTTCAGAAAACAGTAAGGGATGTCATCGGAATTGGTGACACTCATGGTAGTCAAACTGCAGTGTAATGATAGGTTAACATTATGAATACTGCTCTGTGCCCCACAGCAAGGTTGTGATGGTGTGAGAGAGTGCATTCAGCAGTTGTAGGACTTACTAGATAAAGCAGGGTAGCATGAATTGGTGTTAATGGGTTACCTGAATGTACATATTTGGACAGGTAGAACAGGATAGGAGGACTGCCTGTACCCGCATTGTTGGGGCAATAGGAATAAAGGAGAGGCCATTCTTGACTTCTGTCTAGCAAATGGCTTGATGGTAGTAAATATCTTGTTCAGAAAGAGACCATGACAAGATCGCATACAAAAGGGGCAAACATGCAACTCTGGTAGACTTCCTCCTAGTAAGGAAAGAGCACCGGGGTGGAGTCAACAACTGCAAAGTCCTCCCAAGTGAAACAGTTGGCCCACTGCATAAACCACTAGATGCCATGGTTCTCTGCAAGCAATGGACAGCAAAGGCTCTAAGGTCAACAGAGACCAGGCTGAAGACCTGGCAGTTGACTTGAGAGGAAGCACAACAGTTCAAGGAATTACCCTGGGCTCTAGCACCTCAAGAAGAACAGGGAGTAGGTGGAGTTGGAGAATGTCAGCACCTCAAAACAACATCCATGAGGACTACAGAACTGTTCGAGCCAGGGGTCAAAATAATGTACGTAAGGAAAGCTGATGGTGGAATACCCAAGTATAGGAAGTCATCAAAAGAAAAGGGTGCAGGAAAAAGTGAGAAGTAGAAAAGGCAGACCAGGCTAGGAGGGAATACCAGTTGGCTAATAGAGGCAGAGAGAGAGATTACCGTAGCAAAGAACAAGGCATCAGAGGCACTCTACCAACTTCTGGAAAGTGACTTGGAAACTATCAGGTTGCAAGACTAAAACAGAAAGATAAAGAAGATAGTTGGACACCCTTCGTAAGGGGTGCCAGCAACAACCTGTCCACAAGACATCAAAGACAGGAGTAATTCCGGCAGCTTCTGAATGAAGAAAAACGCCCAGAAGCTGTACTGCCCCAGACACATCCTATGGTGGGACAAGAGGAGGTGCCTCCCTAGAAGAAAGAACAGCACTAAGGAAAATGAAGTGAGGGAAAGCAGCAAGCTCCGATGAGGTCACGGCAGATATGATAGATGTTAGACACATCCTATGGTGGGACAAGAGGAGGTGCCTCCCTAGAAGAAAGAGCAGCACTAAGGAAAATGAAGTGAGGGAAAGCAGCAAGCTCCGATGAGGTCACGGCAGATATGATAGATGTTGGGTGAAGTAGGGCAGACGTGTCTCCTGGGGTACTCATAGCAGTTTAAAGACAGAGGCACATCCCAGATGACTGGAGAATAAACATACTAGTGCCAGTGTTCAATAACATAGGTGCATTCAAAACTGTGGCCAGTGCAGTGGCTTCAAACTCCTGTCACACACTGCATAAAAGTGGTGGATTTCATAAACAAATGTGCAGGTTAGTAGAACGTAAGATGGGAAATGAGCAGTTCGGATTCAGATCAGCATTCAGCACAACCAACCTGATATTTGACACCTGGGTATAATATACTCAGGGCTGATCGTACTAATAGAAAGGGAGGCGGGGTAGCTGTGTTTGTTTTATTTATATATATATATATATATATATATATATATATATATATATATATATATATATATATACATATATATCTCTATGTATATCTCTCTCTATATCTCTCTCTCTCTCTCTCTATATATATATATATATATATATATATATATATATATATATATATATATATATAATCTCTATATATATCTATATATTTATATATATATATATATATATATATATATATATATATATATATATATATATAGCTAGATATAGATATCTATATATAGATATCTATATAGATATATATATATATATATATATATATCTCTATAGATATCTATATATATATATAGATATATATATCTCATATATAGATATATAGATATATATATATATATATATATATATATATATATATATATATATATATATAGATATATATCTCTCTCTCTCTCTCTCATATATATATATATATATATATATATATATATATATATATATATATATATATATATATATCTCCATATCCACACACAGACATAATTTGTATTTACATCCCCCCGGCAACAACTCTGACACCCTGGAGGACATACTTAATTGGATATCTTCCAACTACGCTCAAACTATTGCTTTGGGGGATTTTAATATTGACTGGAACTCATGTTCATCAGACTCCCCCTCCACCCATATTAACCTCCATGGATTTTCACAGACCCTATTCTGGTGGAAAGCTATGTAAACCTAACCAAAGGGAGAGTATCCTTGACTGGATAGTTATCAGTAGTCATCCCCATATGTACATGGCAGAGACCCTGCCCAACGACCTTGGTGACCCCCTCATTACATACATAATTAAGTGCAAGGCAGTCTGCACCCATCTACCCACCTACAGGTCTTTCAGAAGCAAGAAGAATTTGAATTTCAACCACACAAAATTCCAAACTGAACTCAAATTATGTAATTGGTCAGATCGAAAACCCCTTCCCCTTGATGAGGCAGTAGTATACTTTAATACTAAATTCCTAAACATACTTGATTTTCATGTTCTGAAACAGTCAATCAGAACTAAACCAGAAATCGCCCCATGGCTTTCAAAAGACTCAAAATCTAAACTCATACTCAGAAATAAAGCATGGACCAAGTGGTGTACTACTAAAGCCCCCCTAGACCACATTAATTTCCAGCAGCTAAGGAATGAGACCAAAAAATCCATCATATTTGACGGACAAAACTATTATTGCTGTCTACAGCAGAAACATCACAGCAACCCTCAAAAGTTTTGGGCAGATGCAATCTTCTCCACACAGGTCGATCCCCCACTCCTACCCCGGCAGCATTCTGTCAAAAGTTCTGAAGAATTGGCAAATACCTTCAATAGTTCCTTTACAGAGACTATCCAGTCCCTTGCCAGCCAGTTAACTCCTAGTGGCTGTACAGTTAATGATCCTATACCAAACTCTCTACTTTTTTTTTTTTTTTAACCTCCAACCAGTCTCTACATCCCTCATCTGATCCTTACTGAAAAAACTAAAGCCAGCTACCCTCTCAGCCGACCTTCTCCCAGCTGAATACCTGCAAAAAGCTGCAGATGCTATAGCATACCCCATCTCTATCTTAATCAGCAGAACCATAGAATAAGCCACCATCCCCTCAATCTGGAAAATATCCTACGTTATACCACTCCGTAAAGGCAGCACATGTACTGAACTATCGAACTGTAGACTGATCTCCGTGATTTTGGCAAGTGGTGACAATATGGCTAAGTGTGTGCACAAACAAGTCCTATACTACCTTATTCAGAATAAACTCCTGACCAACTCGCAACATGGTTTTAGACCCCACCACAGTACATCTACTGCCCTCCTCTCTTTTACCACTGTAATTAACCAAAATCAGAATAACAACAAAAAATCTTCAGCTCTCTTTCTGGACCTGTCCAAAGCTTTCGGTATGGTTAACCATAGTTACTCATCACAAACCTTATCCTTTAGATAACCAAGCTCTCCAATGCTTCCATGCCTAACTCACTGATAGACAACAAGCAGTACTATGGCAGAACAAACTCTCTTCCCTGTTGCCTAATACCGTAGGAGTTCCTCAAGGCTCCATATTAGGACCTCTTCTCTTTTTAGTCTTTAATCTCCACACAGCCATCCCAGATGCTGCCTGCATTCAGTATGCAGATGACTCTACACTGGTATGTTCTGACACCTCTCCAATAAACCTACTATCAACCCAGTATATATTCACCATAGTTGAAAACTGGCTCTTTGATCGTTGCCTGATCTTAAACCCAAACAAAACCAAACTACTATTTTTCTCTCCCACACGTAAATCCTCAACAACATCCTTTTACCATAAAATCTAACAACGGCAATGTCATCTCCCCAGACCCCTATACAAAACTACTAGGAGCAACTATTGATAATCTTAGATTTGACATGCATATTAACCAAGCCATTAAATCCATAAACGTGGGTCACTGTATAGGATAAAATCCTTCCCAACTCCAATGGCTAGTGCAACCATTGCCCACTCTCATCTTCTCTCTACCCTTCTTTATGCCTTTCCCGTGCTTACTAACCTTAGCAAATCTGACCTTAACAAACTCTCCAGTTGCTATAATCATATCGCCAGATTTGCAACTGGCATGCTCTATAGGACACACCACTGCCTTAACTTAAAAAAACCTTGGCTGGATAGAACTGCCAAGCCTCCTCCAGCTAAACCAACTTCTAGAAGCATTTAAAATTCTCAACCAAACAACACCCCTGCACTGAAGAATATAATTATCCCATATAGCAGTCTAGGCTCACTCCTTTCGTCAAATAGACTGCTTGTCCAAACAATCGAATCCTAATATTCAGCTGGGAATTCTCTATTCGCTAATGCTATAGGTAAAATGTGGAACTCCCTTACTCTTGCGACCTCCTTAGCCCAATTCAAAAAGAGTCTTGGCCAATGTGATCTGAAATGAAGTTTGTCCATGCTCCAGCCCTGATTGGCTCCTTCCTTTAAACTAGGGTACTAACATCCTCTGGCTCATTCTAGTAGAGAAACTAAACCTTTTAATTATGGAAATGATCTAACTCTATACTTGTTGACTGAATGCCTTTATTATGATGAACATCATTTTGTAAATGTTTACCTGAGGTATGGGTCCTGTAATCACAACAGGATCTATGGATAGAAATTAAACTTATCTGTATTTGTTGTATCTTAAGCTAGCATGTTTGAACAAGTCTGTAAAAAGAGAAGTCTGTAATAGAATTTCTGTATTTGTTATAGCTACATCTAGCACGATTGAACAAGTCTGTAAATGTTTTGTCATAAATATTTTACTGTATGTAACATTTCTCTAATATATCTATATGTTGGAGCATTTCTCCTGGGCCTCCGCTGAAAATGGACATGTATCCAGTCGGACTATCCCGGTCAACAAATGTAAAATAAAAAAAATTTGGAGTGAGACAAATACTTGAGAAGCTAGAAATGGGGAGAAAGTCCAAGTGGGCATTCCTAGACTTGGCGAAAGCATATGACCAGGTCCCAAGAAAGCTGATTTGTGCAGTCATGTGGTGGTTTAAAGTTCCAGAATTGGTGCAAACTATGTACAAAGGCCCTATGACTTGAATATGAACAGTGTTTGGTCATAGTGGGGTTCTCAGTGTGGAAAATATTAAGATACTCCCTAATACTGGGTGATTTCAACTACCCTGCCATTAACTTGGAAAACTACTCCGGTACCAACTCCTTTTCCTAACTGTTCTTGGAATTCATAAATTCCAATGCCCTGGATCAACTAATCCATTGTCCCACGAGGGGCTCCAATATCTTAGACCTGGTCATTACTGACATGGGAGATAGATGCTCCACACCAGTGGGCACCCCCTCATTGGTCAGGTCGGACCGTAAGCATATCACTCTTGACATCCACATCCCACCCCCCAGTAAGGAAACCTCCCTTAAACTTCTCCAAAGCCAACTTCATGCTACTGAAGTCAGAAGTGACAAACTTCACGACACCTACACTAAGGCACTGTACTAGCACTTCCACTCGTGCATGAATCGTACCATCCCAAATGGAACCAAGATGCTCTTCTCCAAAAAAAGGAAGCCAATCTGGTGGTCCCCTGCTATAAACAAACTATACAACAGAAGGAAGAAACTGTTGTAGAAAAGAGGAAAATCCCAAGATGCAAAAAAAACTCCCTCGCCAGCCTCCGTAAGAAGCTGAGATCCCTCATATAATCCTCAAAAGCTAGTTCCGAAAATAAAATTGCCAAGATTCCAAAGACAACCACAAGGCATTCAATAGTTATGTCAAGAATCTAAATGGAAATGCTCAGATCTGCTCTGAGCTACAACAGAATGGCATTAAATATACTGATCCCAAGGATATTGCCAATATCCTGGCAGATCAATTTTTAGTGCCAACTTCACCCCCCTCTCACACCCTAAAGGGCCCATCTCAATACCAAAGGATTACCAAATTCCGGTAATCACGGCCACCCAGGTAGAAGCCGCACTCTCCAAAGCTAAGAATACAGCATCCATGGGACCAGATGACATCCCAGGCTGTGTACTACATGAACTACAAAATGAACTGGCATCTCGCCTAAGTGTCATTTTTAATCATGGCCTCACCTCAGGCTTCGTACCCACTGAGTGGTGCACAGCTACAGTTATCGCGCTCCACAAGGGAGGATCCGCCTCCCGGGAACTACCGTCCCATCAGTCTGCCAAGCCTGATCTGCAAGGGCATGGAACTCATTATCATGGAACTTATAAACAAAGACATTGGCAACCTTCAAACACTGGACCCCACCCAGTTTGGGTTTGTGAAGGGCAGAGGGTAAGGCAGTCCACACAGCCTATCTGGACCTTGCCAAGGCCTTCGACATCATCCCCCACTCTGGAATCATAGATAAACTTGCTAAGCTGGGCATAAATCCCTACGTCACTCGATGGGTTGCCAACTGGCTTACTGACAGAACCCAGACTGTAAAAGTAGCCTACTCCAAGTCCAGCTCCAGACAAGTGGAGTACCTTGGGGTTCAGTCCTGGGACCACTCTTGTTTGGCATCTATTTCTGTGAAGTACAGGCCAACACTAAGGGACTCTGGTTAACAAAGTTTGCAGATGACTGCAAACTGGGAGCCATTATTGAATCCCCAAATGATGTGGATGTTCTACAAAAGGGCCTTACAGAAACAGATGCCTGGTGCCAGAGCCATGGGCTCAAACTTAATGCCAAGAAATGTATAGTTATCCCCTTTGGAAAAAAAACATGTACCCATGAATTGCCACATAGGTGGCAGGACACTAAACGTCAAAAGTGTGATGACTTAGGAACACAGGTGGACAGTGGTCCCTCTTGAGATAACCACATCGCCGCAACAGTCAGGAAATCCTTCTATGTGGCACACCTCATCACTAAGGGCTTTGAATCCAGAAAAAAAGGGCATTGTCCCACTGTACTCATCCCTCATTGGACCCATTTCAGCTGGAAAGGCCACAGAAATACCCCACAGGCCTAAAGCAGATGCCATATGCTGTCTTAAAAAAAAACTCCAGCTATACTCTATGGCATATCGTCTACTCTGAGGCAATCTCTGCTCAACATACAAGGCCATGTCAAACCCTGAGCTGTTGGACATATTCCACTTAAAGAAATCCCAATCCCTCAGAGCCACACGCTCCAGGGATCTAAACCTGGTCATCACAATGAACAAAACATGCTGGAGGGATAGGTTTCTGACCCAGAGACTCCCTATACTCTGGAATAGACTGCCCATACATGTCAAGCAGAGTGCCTCATTGGCCCTCTTCAAAAGGAACCTTGATTGGATGGGAGATAAGAAATTCACCCTGGGGATCATGTCAGTCGCCCTGCCAGACAGGGGTCCATAGAAGTAAATATTGTGGGAAAAAATATCCAGGGAAGTGTTTTATGGCTAGGTTTGCATAGGCCCTAGGGCCGATAGCCTAGTACCAACCTATGAATGGGTGTGCATCATGGTCCAGCTCTGAGTCCACTGAAGTTCATGCTGGTGATGCACTGTGTTAGCAAATAGATCGGAGGGGACAGGTCAACAAAGTTGCTGTATGTGGACAATGTGGCATTACAGGCAGTCTCAGAGTAAGAACTTTAGCAAAGTGTAGGGATTGGAATGCAGAACTGAAGGCACATGGAATGAAACTGAATACAGATAAAACTGATATAATGGCAGCAAATAGGGGAAATCAGAAGTTGTTGAAATTAAGATGCAAGGGAAAAGGGAAAACTGAAACGGGTTATCAGCTTCAGGTAGGTGTGGTTGAAGAGACTGGAAGTCTGAATGAGGAGGTCAAAGCTAGAATCTTAGGGGCTGCAGCCAACTGTCAGAGTGTCAGGATAATGTATGACAGAAGAATGCCAAAGAAGCTGAAAAGTGAAGTGTAGAAAACCGTGCTGTGACCAGTACTACTGTATGGTACAGAAACCTGGGTAATAAAGGCAGAGAAAGTTAAGGGAGCTAAAGGCGATGGAGGTGAAGTGCCTGAAATAGGTGGTATGGTGCACCCTTTGGGATAGATGAAGAAATGAGGGCATAAAGAGCAGAAGCCAGAATAGCACCAATTACAGAAAATGTCAGGTAATGTCTGGTAAGGGTGATAAAGGATAGTGAGGGAAATGTACTCACAAGCGAGGAGTGTGTGTTGCGCAGATGGTAAGAATACTTTGAGGGGCTGATGAATGAGAGAGAGAGAGAGAGAGAGAGAAGGTTGGATGATGTGGGGATAGTTAATCAGAAAGTGAAACGGATTAGCAAGGAGGAAGTACAGACAGCTATGAAGACAATGAAGAATGGAAAGGCTGTTGGTCCAGATGACATACCAGTGGAAGCATGGAGGTGCTTAGGAGAAATGGCAGTGGAGTTTTTAACCAGATTGCTTAATGAAATCTTGGAAAGTCAGAGGATGCCTGAGGAATGGAGAAGGTATTTTTAAGAAGGGTGATGTGCAGAGCTGTAGTAATTACAGTGGGATAAAACTTATCAGTCAGATTGAAGTTATGGGAAAGAGTGGTGGAAGCTAGGTTAAGAAGGGACGTGATAATTAGTGATCAGCAATATATGGTTTCATGCCAGGAAGGAGCACTACAGATGCGATGTTTGCTCTGCGAGTGTTGATGGAGAAATAGAGAAGGTCAGAAGGAGTTGCATTGTGTCTTTGTAGACTTGGAGAAAGCATATGATAGGGTGCCTAGAGAGGAGTTGTGGTATTGTATGAGAAAGTCAGGAGTGGCAGAGAAGTATGTGAGCGTGGTACAGGATATGTACGAGGGTAGTTAGTGTGACCGTGGTGAAGTCTGCAGTGGGAGTGACAGATGTGTTTTAAGGTGGAGGTGGGTTTACATCAAGGATCAGCTCTGAGCCCTTTCTTATTTGCAATGGTGATGGACAGGTTGACAGACTAAATCAGACAGGAGGCTCCATGGATTATGATGTTTGCAGATGATATTGTGATCTGTAGTGAGAGTAGGGACCAGGTTGAGGAGACCCTGGAGAGAGGTGGAGATATGCTCTAGAGAGGAAAGGTCAGCAGGATTAAGACAGAATGTGTGTGAATGAGAGGGAGGATAGAGGAATGGTGAGGATGCAGGGAGTAGAGTTGGCGAAGGTGGATAAGTTTATACTTGGGATCAATAGTTCAGAGTAATGGTGAGTGTGGAAGAGAGTACAGGCAGGGTGAAATGGGTGGAGAAGTGTGTCAGGAGTTATTTGTGACATGGGTACCAGTAAGTGAAAGGGAAGCTCTACAAGAGGGTAGTGAGACCAGCTCTGTTGTATGGGTTGGAGACTGTGGCATTGACAAAGGAGTCCAAGCTGGAAGTGGCAGAGTTAATGATTTGCACTGGGTGTGACAAAGATGGACAGGATTAGGAATCGGTATATTAGAGGGTCAGTTCTGGTTGGACGGTTTGGAGACGGAGAGGCGAGATTGCGTTGGTATGGACGTGCTGAGGAGGGATGCTGGGTATATTGGGAAAAGGATGCTAAGGATGTAGCTGTCAAGTAAGAGGAAAGAGGAAGGCCTAAGGTAAGGTTTATGGATGTGGTGAGAGAGGACATGCAGGTGGTTGGTGTGACAGAGCAGTATGCAGAGGACAGGAAGAAATGAAAACAGATCTGCTGTGGCAACCCCTAACGGGAACAGCCGAAAGAGTCCGAACAGTTTTTATGGTGGTGGTTCGGGCACGTGCAGGAAAGCAGAAGACAATCTGGTAAAGATTTGGGACAGCAGGAAGAAGGCAAGAGGAAATGAGGGTGTCTAGCACAGAGGTAGGTGGGTTGTGCAAGAGAAGACCTGTGACAGCTAGACAGGAGTGTTGAAGAAAGGAGAGTGGCATTGAGTAGGGAGAGATGGCGACAAGTGACATGACACCTCAACCCCCTGTAGAGAATGAGGGTAAGGAGATGAATTCTGGAGTGCCTGTGTTGATATTCACTACACATTCTAAGTCCACTGCTCAGGACTTCTAGAACTTTGCAGGTCAGGGAGTAATGTATCTAAGTCTGCCTGTGCTTCCTCCCCAGCTGGATTGGGTGACCCACCTTTTTATCCCTTGAATTTGTGAATGATGAAAGATCCTTACTTTTTCTACATTACGATATATTTATAGTACTGTGTTCATAGGTTCATACTAGGCTATCTGCCCTAGGGCATTTATAAGCCTAGCCAGAGTGTGTTTGGCTTTTGCCACCCATTTTAAATTAATTTTGCTATGCCTTTTTCGAGGTTAGTATACTGTGTCTCTGTCTAACAGTGACACAGAAGTGATTCCCGGGGTAAACCTACGATCTCCCATCCACTCATCAAGATTCCTCTTGAAGAGAGTCAATGAGGGACTCTGCCTAGCCTGGACTGGGATTTTATTCCAGAATGAAGGGAGCCTCTGGGTTATGAATCTGTCCCTCCAGCATGTCCTATTTATTTCAGTGCTGAGGTTCAAGTCTGTCGAGCACGTAGCTCGATGGGATTTGGATTTTCTGAGGTACAGCATGTCCATTAATTCCGGGTTGGACATGGCTTTATACGTCAGGCACAGATCGCCTCTGAGCAGGCGGTATGCCACTGAGTAGAGCTGGAGTTTCTTTAACCGGGCACCATATGGCATCTGTTTGAGCCCTTTGATCCTCTTGGTGAGGTACTTTTGGGGTCTTTCCAGTTGCTGCAGGTGTCTGGTAAGGTACATTATACTCAATTATGGGCCTGAATAGGGATGAGTAAAGAGGCACGATGGCCTTCCCTGATCTAGATGTGAATCCCTTCATGATTAGGTGGGCTATATAAAATGTTTTTCTAACCACTTTGGCCACGTGGTTGTCAAATGAGATTGCTATCAACTTGGGTCCCCAGGTCCCTAATTACTTCTGTACTTAATGGATTACCACCTATGTGGTAATTTGTGGGCACTTTGTTTTTGCCAAAGGGGATGACTATACACTTTTTGGCGTTTAGCTTGAGGCCATGGCTCTGGCACCAGTTGTCTTTCTGAGGCCCTTTTGGAGGATGCTTGTGTCAGCTGGAGAGTCGATTATGGCGCCCAGTTTGCAGTCATCTGCGAACTTGGTCAGCCACAGTCCTTCTGTGTTGGCCTGTACCTCTGAGAAATATATATCGAACGAGAGGTCCCAGGACTGAGCCTTGTGGGACACCACTTGTAACTGGTTTGGAGTCTGACATGGCTCCAGCAATTCTAACCATGTGGATTCTGTCCTTGAGCCAGTTTGCAACCCATCTAGTGACATAGGGGTTTATATTTAAGCTGGTGAGCTTATCTATAATGCCCGAGTGGGGTATTGTATCGAAGGCTTTTGCGATGTCCAGGTAGGCTGTGTGGACCACCTTCCCCTCATCAATGGCCTTGGTGACGATTTCAAAGAAATCGACCAGGTTTAAGAGGCAGGATCTGCCCTTAACAAAGCCGAACTGGGTAGGATCCAATGTCTGTAGGTCCCCAATATCTTTTATTTATGAGGTCCATGATGATCCTTTCCATAGCTTTGTAGACCAAGCTAGTCAGGCTTATGGGGCGATAGTTTCCAGGATCCGTTGAGGCACCACCTTTGTGGAGAGGGACCACTGTTGCTGTACGCCACTCTTTGGGTACATATCCTGTAGTAAGGCTGAGCTTGAACAGTAGCTTTATGTTTGGGTTTAGCTCTTCTTGGAGTTCATGTAGGACGCAGCCCGGGACACCATCTGGTCCCATTGATGCTGTGTTTTTTGCTTTGGAGAGGGCGGCTCTTACCTGAGCAGCTGAGATGTCAGGGGGGGCAGCACTCTGCTGGGATAGATATTTGCCCTTTTGGTGGGGGGGGGGGAGAAATTTGCACTGAACCTGTCAGCTAGGATGTTGGCAATGTCTGTGGGTTCGGTGTATTTTTTGTCATTTTGGAATAATTCTGAGCATATCTGGGAATTCCCACCCAGGTTCCTAACATAACTAAATAGGATCTGAGTTGTACTGCTTGATGGGAATCTCCTTTTAGTATGAAAAACAAATTGGCAAGCACATTTTTATGGAATGCAGAGCACACCCTGAACCTCGTATTGGGACTCTGACCTTCACCCTCCTGGTGTGCATGTTTATTAGCTCTAAAGCTTCATATGCAAAAGTACACTAGGGTAAAACCCCTAGGTTTTTCTAATTTTTAATTCACACCTTTCTGATAAGTGCAGCCTTCTTGTGGCAGTCCTGTTTCCCATGGACTGCATTACTTCAAAAGTAAAAAGTTGAGAAATTGTAAGATGTAGTTGTTTTTCAGTACAAAGCAGGAAGAGCAGCTTAAAAAAAAATGCAGATTCACAGTTGCTAAACCGTAATACACAGG
The DNA here is from genome assembly GCF_019279795.1 of Protopterus annectens. NCBI lineage: Eukaryota > Metazoa > Chordata > Ceratodontiformes > Protopteridae > Protopterus > Protopterus annectens. Next base: position 1,420,538,121 of record NC_056745.1, read on the forward strand.
ATGACTAAATTGTTGCTTTTGAAGTTGGCAACCATTTGAGCCTCAACATGAAAGTGTGATTGTATGTGCAGGCCCGCCATACTTTGGTATAGTTCTGCTGACAAAAATGAAAGTAATATTTAGTATGAAGAACTAATATTTTTTTCTCCATATTCCTACGTCATTATCTTCATGTTGGGACAATATTGAAGTGCAAGTTGAGAGAGAAGTTTGAGTTGCTCTGAAAAAAAGTGTTTGGTATATAGAGTTTGAGGAGTTGCCACAGGGATATGTAAATTTCTCTGTCTTGTACTGTTTATTTTCTGTTATAAAAAAACAAGACATTCCTAAGAGTGGCATAACTTTACAATGCTGTTATCCCTCTGTTGGCCTTCGTTTTGTTCATACCATATGTTTGCATTTTGGATTTTTTTGCTTTCATTTTGAGACCCCTTAAATTCACTCCTGTTTAATCAGTCTAATAAAGTTATTTCCAAAGTAATTTTTTTTTTAATTTTGTGTGCCTTAAATTTACATTTGGGTAACTGATTTTTTTGCTGTACGTTTGTGTGTAGTTGTCAAGACCTGCACTTCTGATGTGGGTATTTGATCAGGTGAAGAAACACCTGGCAGCCTTAAATGAAGGTTAAAATGATACTCGTGGACCATATCAGTTTTTTAATGCTTTCTAAAACTTTAGATCAAAACTGACAGTTCACATATCTTGTAACTAAATGTTAACTTCAATATATGCACTCATTTATGGCGAGTCTCTTTGCACATTTTTATCAAAGTTACTGCATCATCTAACTAGAATTCCTCTTTCCAGTCCACAATTAGCATACTTAGTTCTTGTCTTCCTCTTCTACCTTACTGAAATGTAAAATGGCATTTTCTCTCATTCCAAATGCTGTTCTTAAAAATGAGAATATTACTAAATACAGTCATTGGAAGTTCAAAGTTACTGAGAGTCTTCTGTTATTACCCCTTGCCAGTTCCCACCCTAGACTGTGCTTCGATTTTCATGAAGGGCTTTGCCAGTCATGCCTTGGATGAATTTATGAATACCCGTCCAGTTATCCAGGTCATGTTTTGAAAGAAGATGATGGGCACAATTCCAAATCACTTGTGTAAGTGACCTTACTTTGGTGTAAGGCCTGGAGTAAGTCACTTACTCAGAGAACAAGTCTTTTGGAATCTGACCCAGTGTGCCAAACTGTTTAATCTGCAGTGATAGTCTACTGCAGACATGAGGGAGATGTCTCGTAATGAATCTGTGTTCACTTTGCTGTTTAACCCACTGAAGTAAGTTTAGATCATTTTGAGGTATTTGTGAGGCTGCTAGATTTGTAAAGGTACGAGAGATCTGGACTACTGCATTCCTAATTGCTTGTAAGATGAGGTGCAAGTCTGTTGTAAGGAGCCTGTAAGACTCCGAAAAGACTCCTTTCTAGTAACTTGGAGATTGTAAGCTTGTGATCCATTTTAAGAACCTGCATTGTCTTTCTAGCTATCTGATATGACTTGACATGTACTCCCAAGGAGGCATTCCAAGGAGCCTTAAAGGAGATGCCAATAAATTGACAAAATGTCATGCAGGTAATGACGATCTGAGATTTAAAAAAAAAAAATGCGATATTGCTTGTTTTTCTTTAACCATTATATCAGATTTAGTTCACAGTATAATTTGTTTCCAAACATATTCTAAGAATGTCCTTTTCCTGTGTAGCAGTCTGTTAGCAAGACGAGTCACTGTTAGTGCAATATTAAAAAACAAGCTAGTGTTCCAAATGAGGATCTGTAATGCAGGTTGTCTCCTAAGTTTTAGCAGTTGAATATTAACAAAAAAAAACCTTGTTTCTCAATATTGTAGTAATTTAATTCAGTTTATTGCTTTAATACATTTAGGGAAAGCACGTTTATATGTTTCCCATACCATCTGCAAACTGTAATGTTGTAAGTAATATCTCAAGTCTATCTTAAATCTGGATTTTAAATTAAAAGGATATCTATCGTATGCACAAACAGTTTTTCATTGGCAAGATCATTGAATTTTTTTCCAGAATTGATAAATCATTACAAAAACAAAGCTGGCAGTGAATACTTTTGGCAAATTTAATTCCTTGGTATCTAAAAGATCTAACAAGGACCTCCCCTAGGGTCTTTATATACTACCTCAACACCACAAATTCAAATTTGATGTCCTGGATATTTGCCAACATGTTTGGCCAGTGCATTGTTGGAGCTGACATGTCTACTATCTATGTTATGTTCATAAATCCGAGCTAAAACTTTGAGTTTTGCCCACATAAAAACTTGGACACTGTTGGCACTGAGGTATATATATATATACAATGCCTCTAGTATTGCAGTTGCAATGAAAAGTTAACCAAAAATGGTCACTAACCCCAATGTGGGTACATTGCAAAAATGACCTAAATTTAGAAGTTCCATTCCTTCTAGAACTTTTGTTGAAATGGGAAATCTCTCCGTATTCCAAAAAGTTTTTTATAGTTTTCTCTCTTCTATAAACTACATGGGGTTCCTTTCCAATATAATCCAAAATTCCATCAAAACAAGAAAAAATACCCCAATTATTTTTCAAAATATATACCAACTCAAGATGTTCAACAGAATATGTAGTAAATATTGCATGGGAAAACTCTTGAGTAGCACCCGACTGACTGGTTGTACCTCTTCTAATACTGTCCAAATCAGATCTCAAGAGTGGTCTATAAATCGGCCTCTCCCTTTTCTCACGAACCTCTAAGATGTTTCTGACTAAAAATGGGTACCCTCTGGACACACACACACACACACACACACACACACACACACACACACACACACACACACACACACACACACACACACACCAACTTGATCATCCGGGCAAACCTCTTTTTTGATGGTAGGGATGGCAACTTATTGTAGTGTAGAAAACTATTCAAATAAGTGGGTTTTCTATATATGTTGCTAACCTATCTTCTCCTGACATAATCCTTACTCATTTCCACATCTAGATAGCTAATACTATTGTGGCTACTGGTAAAGGTAAACTTCAAAAAGGAGGTGGTGGTGTTACAATACTCAGTCAAATTTATAAATGTCATTCTGTGACCTTTTCCACACTATAAAAATGTTATCCAGAAAATGGGAATATGTAGCTCAGGAGTGTCTATACTGAGATTCCAATAGTTCTTTTCCCACTCCGAGATAATGTTTGAAAAAATTGGGTCGCACGCCTCTCCCATAGTTGCTCCATATTTTTGGAGAAAATATTGCCCTTCAAAGTAAACATAATTGCTTTTCAAAATAACTTCCATAAATGGACATTGACCTCATCATTGGCAAAAGTTCCTGTAGAAAATAGTCTTGAAACCATTCAACTATTTGGTGGGGAATAAAATTGAACAAATTAACAACATCTACAGTCAAAAAGATTGTCATTATAAAATTCTAGATTTCTGATTTTTTTGTCAAGAAATCCCAAGAGTCCCTACATAAATGTTGGTAGGAGTCCAAACATTTTTTTTTTAACTTAAAATCAATATATTTGGCTAAAGGATGTATTTTAGCTCTCCCCACATTCACAATAAGCCTCGATTTTTGGGGGGGGGGTCCAGGATAATTGTTATGCATCTTGGGAACCCCAGAAATAGAGGGCACAGTAGGATGTTCACAAGTCAATTTGTACAAATCAAAAGAAAAAGAACCGTGGTCAAACATGTCTTTCAATAAATAATCAACATGTACATAAAGATTTAAACCATTACGGGAGGCTTCTTCATAGGTGTCACCATCAAAGAGCAAGCTATTCATTTGATTGTTATAATCTACCTTGTTCATTATCACAATGCCCCCATCCGTATCAGGCTTCATTACCCTGATTTCATCAGTGCTTAACTTTTTCAACAGCTGACTTTTAAGTTTAGTAAGATTGTGTACATTATTGTAGTTGGAACCACTTAATCTGTTAAATTCAAATTCACACACTTTTTCATATAGTACCAAAGGCATTGAATGGCGGATTAAAAATGCTTTTCTGAACTAACTCTTGTGCTGGAAAATGAGCATTGTTATCACGGAAGCAAAGTTTCAGATTTAGTTTTCTTAAATAGTTTTGAAGTCAATAATATTCTCTATTTTGACTTTATAAGAAGGTACAAGATTAAACCCCTTACTCAACAATTCACAATGCTGAAAGTCAAAAAAGGCAGTAAAGTTTGAAGTCACCATTTTCGTTGGATATAACACAAGGTCCTTCATTAATATCCACATAATGAGAATCCATTAGACAAAGTCCCATCTGTGGGTACATTTATCTTCTGTCCTCATCTGTAACTGTGTTCATTGGCCCTCTCCATTGTTACCAAGTAGTTTGACCAGCATTGCAGTTCCTTAACCGCTCCGACCATTTGGGGGGGGGGGGCTTGTTCTAAAGGGAAGTCTTCATTTTCACAGTCCGTGTCCCTGTTATATGCATTACTAAGCCTGTTGTCCGTTGATTCTTCATGCTCTCTTGTGATAGAAGCCGGAACTGGGTAGGCACCCCCTGTCCCTTTCCATTTTTTTCTCCTCCTGATTTTTGACTTCACATGTGATTTTTATCCACTTTTTCAATGTTTTGTTCCATCTGTCCCCTGAATGTGAGAGTACTGTAGCATTCGTAATGCACTTTTCAGGATCAGTAATCTACTTATGGAGAATGTCCAGATCTTTTAGATTGTGCTAGACCAGTACCCAAGCCTGCACCCTGCCGATCAAAAAGTTCAAGCAGTTCAAAATGCAGGGGCGAGTTCTGCACAAGTCCATTAGGGAACTTCCATGATCTAAGTCCCTTTTGAGACCTGCTTATTTTTAATATAGTGCAGGAAATATTCATTCTCAATGAGGAATTTCCTGTATTTAGTCAATTTTGTCTCAAAAATTTCCATACACTTATTTGAAGATATTATTGTTGTTGCCTATGGCAAACCAATGCCCGGACAAGTTAAGCCAAGTAGCAGTGTTTGTTAGTTGATAGGATTTTTATTAACACTGTTATTTTGTTCATTACCTCCTCCATTCCATCCATTGAATTGTTGCAGGATAGACGGCGTAGCTTGTCCCAGGGGAGCCGTAGCATTAGAAGTGTTAGCTGAGGGCTCCAACTGTCCTATTCTGGCTGTAAGGTGTATAACCTGCTGAGACACTTGTTGCACAAGCTGGGTCAGGAGTCCAACCACTGATACCATTTCTCCAGGTTGTGTAGGAGGTGGGGTCCAACAGGTAGCACATGAACTGGAATGAGACATAGGAATACAAACCAGGAACCAAGAACTAAAGAATTGACTTGAAAAACAGACCAAGTTGTACCACACATCACTCCGCAGATGGCAGAAACCAATATTTAGTAAACCAGTGTACTGAGTGCTTTCGTCTGATTCTGATGAAGTCTGACATACAGTCAGATGAAAGCGCTCAGTCCATTGGTTTACTAAATGTTGGTTTCTGCTATCTGCAGAGTGGTGTGTGGTTCAACTAGTTTCTTGGACTTTTTTTTTAAGTCATTTGTTCTTCATTTATTTGGTTCCCATACATTTGTACCTTGGTAGAATACAAGGCTAAAATGGCTATTTTGAGCCTGGCCAAGCTCTCCAAATAAAGTTAGATAATGTTCACAAATGTTTTGTGTGAAGTGTATATACGTGGACAGAGGTAGAAGATCACTTACAAGCTTCCTCTCTCTATAAGAGACTTTGGTGGTAGACTGGGATGTATTTGTGGTTGGCCATCTACTGTTCCAGGCTCTGCGTGAATAAATGCAGGGAAGAACTCTGCTTCACATGGATGGGAAATCAGCCCAAAAAGAGGGGAGCCTCTGGGACATGCATCTGTTCCTGTAGCATACCTTATTTATGTTACTGGTGAGGTTTAGGTCTCTACATTGGGTGTCTCCGATGCTAGGTGTGTTATGGTTGTGCAACAGGTCCATTATGGCTAGATCCGAGTAGACTATGTGCAAGTGGTCTGTCAGAAGCCTGCAGGAGACAAAATTAAGTGTACAGTTATTCAGATGGGCTGCACTCTACTAATTTTCCTCCCCCAGTAATTATTTTGTGAGTAGAGATTCTAGTGGGGGCAGTAGTTCATATTTCATGCTGTTAAGGAGTCATCCTCTCAGTGCAGTGTTCTTGGCCTTGGAGAGCACCTTGAGGACCTGCACTCTGGTAATGGTTGGGGAGAGTGGTAGATGTTGATGGTAATGGTTGGGGAGAGTGTTAGATGTTGATATTTCCTGAGGAGTATTTGGTGAGGGGTTGAGGAGATTAGCGTTGGAATCTTAACTTTTTAGTCAGAAGATTAGCTATGTTTTATGGCTTCTGTTTAATTTCTCCAAGTCTTTTTTGGATTTCTAATACCATGACTGGAATGGACCCCATTCCTAAGTCAAAGTATGATTAAAGTTTCAGTCTTTGATGTTAGCCACAAGTGCTCTTCATGCCCAGTAATGACTCCTCCTGCAGTTCATACAGAGTTGCATGTATCGGTAATTAAGTATGATTGTAAATTCCCCATTGCTTCTACTACTGTTGGAACTGTCTGGGTATCCTCACACATTGCTCTTATTTCTGCCTGCAAATCCTGGTATTTTATGACTTTTTGTGCATCTGTATGTAAGACACTGTAGTCACTGGGTGTTCTGTATAGGTGGCACCATTTACAGTTAATTTTGGTATATTTTATATACTGTTCTACTTTTGTCTGTGTAGTATAACTTTAAGGACCATTCATTAATTGTTTGGATTTGAGATTGATTGGTAACCTTGGGATTTGTAAGCTTGGTTATTTCTTATTTTACTCTGCAGTCTCCGTTTTGCACTCTGACAACATACTTCTTTCTTCCACTCATGCTTTTCCTTCAGCGGTTGCTAGGCCTCAGAGTCCTTCAGGCTTGCAGGTAAACCTTCCATTCATAAGCCTGTGAAAAGGCAGACTCCAGTTCCTTCTAGTTCCCCTCAATCCCAAATGGTTAAAATAGCTACTGATTTGTTAACTCTCTTATTAGGGGTTCTCTGTGTCATCCTCCTAAAAGGAGTAGGGATATTTCTCTTGAGGTTTTGTTCTGTTCAGGATCGGATTCTTCCAATATTTCTGCTAACGAAGAGGAATTTTTTCAGACCTTTTCTCCCTTTGAGGATTCAGATGCAAAGGAGTTCATCCTTTGGCCTCTCCTCCAGAAGATTTCTCTTTTGGTGATGCTTTAAATACCCTTAGGGAACATTTTAAATGGGAAAGCCAGGATTATCTCCAGTCTAAGAAACTGATTAGGGAGTTTCCTTATCTACCTCCGCATAAGCCTCTTGCTCTTCCCCCTGTGTTGGAAGTTGTTGTTGTTCTGGAAAATTCCTAACTCCAAATTAAGTTCTTCCAGCTCCCAGGAAACCTGACTGGTATTACAGACTCCCTGATTCTCATCTGTTTCTTTTCAGGAGCCCGTTGGCGGATCCAGAGGTTATTTCTCGGGGGCCCTAAAGAAGTTAAGGCCACTGTTACCAGGAATCCTGTTCCTTCGGACAGGGAATCTGGGAATTTAGGTGGGGCAAGAAAGTTTATACTCTGCCACCCTAGCTATTAAGGCTACCAATTGCCATTTTCATATGCTGAAGTACCAACAGCACACCTTGGAGGCTTTTAAGTTTAAGATGGCAGAGAGTAAAGACATGCAGGATTATTTGATTTCAGGCACTCTAGTCAATAAGCATTCTTTACGTTGTGGTTTTTACATCCTTGAGGCCTCCAGTAGGGCTACGGCTACTGGATCTGTTATTAGAAGGCATGCTTGGCTCATAGAACAGCCTCTTCCAGAATCTGTCAAGGTTAAGCTTTTGGATGTACCTTTGCGTAAAGGCAATCTTTTTAGGTAAAGCTGAGGAGGTACTTAAGATGGAGGATAAGACCAAGTCCATGCAAACTGTTAAGGAATTTTTGCAAGTTTAACCCCCTCGCTTTAGCAGGAATTATCCTTCCAAGAGTTGGACCTTTCCTGATACCAGCAGACAGAACCATTCCAGGACTAGAGGTTACAAATCTTCTAGGACAGGCAACTACCCCTCCAAAGGTCTAGGCGGTGGCAGGCTTCCACTTCTAAGGCGGGAAGCTCCAATCCTGCATCTCAGTCGAAACACTCTCAATGACTTTTTACAACTTCTGCCTGTTCTTGCTTGCCTGGAGAGTCCTTTAGGGGGAAGGTTGGCCCTTTTTCCAGATGTCTGGGCCTCTATCACAGACAAATGGGTGCTCAGAACGGTGTCCCTGGGGCACAAGTTTTCTTTCCACACTTTTACAGCTCCCAAGGGATTCCCTGACGTTCCTCCAAACCAAAGGGCAGAAGTAGAAAAGCAAATTTTATCTTTGTTTCATCTGGGTGCAATAGAATCAGTTCCTGAGCAGCAGGTTGGTCAGGGCTTTTATTCCAGGCTTTTCCTAGTTCCAAAAAAAAAAATAAAGGCACCTGGCATCCTATCCTAGATATTTCCATTCTGAACTCTTTTCTAGTAATTCCAAACTACAAAATGCTCACTCTGCTACCAGTGCTAGAAAAGGATTCCTGACTGGTAACCTTGGATCTCAGAGGGTTATCTGCACATACCTATCAGCGAAAGCTGCAGGCAGTATCTTAGTTTCAGAGTGGGCAAGCAGCATTACCAATTCTCTGCGCTGCCCTTTGGCTTATCTACTGCTCCCAGAGTCTTCACAAAGTGCCTGGCCCCAGTCATTGCTTTTTGCAGGCTGAAGAAAATTCAGATTTCCCATACTTGGACGGCTGTCTGATTCAAGCAAGTTCTCAAGAACCGCTACTAAAGGACCTGGAATTCGTAAATGCTCTTCCCTAGGTTACGCCCTCGATGAGGAAAAATCAAAAATGGTACCATCCAAAGAGAGCATTCATGAGAGCAAGTCTGAACACAGCCGCCCAGATGATATCTCTCACAGGAGAAGAAAATTCTTTCTTTGTTTGCTTCAAGGACTTGGCAAGCCTGTCCCAGCTCCTTGCAAGGAATACCTGCAAGCCCTTGGATTCGTGGCATCTTGTATTCTCATGATTCCATATACAAGGCTGCATATGAGGAAATTGCAATGGTACCTCAAGAACATTTGGTGTCAACACACACAGGACCTGGATATGATCTCTCTGCTTCCATCTCTGCAGACGGAGTTTCTATGGTGGGCAACAGCCTGTCTACAAAACAGAGGCATGCCCTTTCGGACACCTCCTGCCACTCCAGTTCTGACTACAGACGGATCGGACTATGTCTGGGAAGCACACCTGGATGGCAGATGCGTACAGGGACGGTGGAATGCCCAGCAGATGCACCTGCACATAAATCTAAAAGAGTTGATTTGCTGTTCAGCAGGTCTTACTAGCGTTCAAGCATCATCTTTCTCCAGGGACCCTGCTTGTAAGAACAGATGATGCCACAGTCATGTGGTACATTAACCCCCTGTGCAGACAAATCATGAATCTTTGGTCCATGGCAGCATCCCTGGACCTGCATCTCCTAGCTCAGTTTCTTCCAGGAAGGTTCAATGGTTTGGCAGACGAGTTGAGCAGGCAAACCCTGGATCCTCAAGTGACAGCTGAACAGAGCAGTCTTTTACAGAATCATTCAACGTTGGGGCACACCTCAGGTGGATTTTTTTCTCCTCCCCAGACAACAGTCTTCCACCTCTCTTTTGCACCAGACAGCATCACAGCAGAGCCTGGAATGTGGATGCTCTGTCCTTCCCTTGGACGTTGCTATCAGTTTACGCCTTCCCTCCTCTTCTTCCAGAGTGTTGTTGAAGATCAGGGGCGAATGACCAAGAACTATTTTCATAGCTCCGGACTGGCCCAGACAGCGTTGGTATCCACTGCTTCGCAATCTCTCCCAACTTCCCCCTTGGCATCGTCCTCTGAAACCAGATTTTTCAGTTCAGGAAGGGAGAATCATTCTGCATCCTCATCTTCAGTGTCTCCATTTGGCAGCATGGCTCATTGTATGACCCCTTCCTTATCTTCTTCCCTTTCCCGGCAGTTGATTGATGTGCTGTGGGAGGCCAGGAGGCCTAGCACTAGGAAGTCCTATGCTGGCAAATGGGAAAGGTTCTCATTGGATGCAGGCTAGAGAGGAATAGTCTCATCCTACCCTTTCTTTGATCCTGGAATACCTGGCTGAATTGCTTCAGGGTGTTCATTCTTTTTTCTTTTCTTTCTCCTCTTATCAAGCTCCATGCTTCAGCCATTTCTGCTCATTGTTCTTTTGAAAAACCCATTCTCCTCCCCTGATGAAAATGTTTCTCAGAGGTGCTTGCAACTTAAAACCTCCCAGAAGGGCACCTACTCCAGCCTGGAATCTTAATTTTGTTCTAGAGAAACTCGCTCTCTCCTCCTTTTGAGCCAACTGCCGCTGCAGATTTAATGTTTCTATCTTGGAAGACTGCCTTCCTCTTGTCTGTAACTTCAGCAAGGAGGGTTTCGGAACTGCAGGCTTTGATGGCTGTGGAGCCCTGTATTATTTTCCATACAGACAGGGTCTCTGAGAACCAATCCCTCCTTTATACCTAAGGTGATTTCTAGCTTGACTCTTAATCAGTCCATGCACTTTCCTAATCCTCCAAATAGAGGTGAAAGGATCCTACATTCTCTTGATGTGCACAGACCACTCTGGTTTCACCTGGACAGGACTAAGACCTTCAGAAATTAGCACAGTTGTTGGGTCAGTTTTGTCCAACCATTTCCAAGTGGATTGCACATTGCATCTCCTTTTGTTATTCCTTTCATGGCAAGGTTCCTCCTCAAGGGGTTAGGACCCACTCAACTAGAGCAGCTTCCACTTCAGCCTTTTTAAGGGGCGTCCCTATTAAAAATATTTTTGAGGCTGCCACTTGGTTTTCTGTTTACACTTTCACAAAACATTATAATTTGCCTCTGTTTTCCAGAGCCAGGCCAGGATTTGCCACTGCTGTGTTGCAGGGCATTATCTCCAACCCTTGATTCTGTTGGTTCCTCCTCTCTTTTCTTTGGGTTTTTGTAATAAACCCATTAGTAAGGACTGCAGCAGTGAAACACGATGAACATAGTACAGTTGTGTACATTTACCATAAATGTAGATGTTAGAGTGTATTCACTGTTGCAGTCCTGGTTTCCCTCCCTCCTTCCCCCTTTTTGGTCCTCTTCTATTCTCTCTTCTTGAGGTACAGGCTGAATTGGATGATATTTACCAAATTTGCATTTGGTTTAGCCTTATTTTTGCGGGCTTCTGACTGTTTTGGCAAGAGACTGAGGAAGTGGCATATGCTGCCTCCTTTTGTATTGGACGCCCTGACGTCCTTTACAACTGGCGGCAGCCAACGTCATTTTTACTTACCTTTGGTATTCTGGCCGAATGAGGGCTACTGGGAGCTGGATAGCCCATTAGTAAGGACTGCAACAGTGAGTACACTCTACCCTCTATATTATTGGTAAGTGTACACAACTGCACTTTTAGCCAAAGCATGTTGTCTTGAAATTGTCACATGATATCAACTATTTAAGCAAGTCTTTGTGTGATTGTCAGCTGTGATCTGTTAATTAAAAGAATGAAAGCGTATAAATATATCCATATTTAAGTGCAAGTCAAACGTTGTTGCACTACAGCTTCCTAAACGCTTTGAATTGGTGTATTTTTAACTTCAAATCTGGCTTTTATGGACTTAGTTGCTTGTTTACACTGATGAGTTTTAACTACTGATGCATTTTTACCTTCCTGTGTATTGCCCCTCTTAAAGCAGTCTCTACAGCTGTTGATATGGTTATTCTGCAAACTTTTCTGCACAGACAGTAGTGTGATGTGGGTTGGGGGACTTGAAATTTAGTTAGGGTGTCACTTAGTAGTAAGAAGTTTGCTCGAGAGTAATTCCTAAAAGTTCCAGAGTTTGCAGGTGTCCCTGGTTTTACACTTACTTCAAAAGAGGCCACTTTGTGGTCTGGCCTGACTGGGGGAGGGTGCAGCATTCTGCCATATTTGTGAGGAGCAGGTCGAGGATGTTTGAGTACCTAGTGGGTGTATGAAGTTGCTGGCCAAGGAATCTCTGAGCCTGGATGTTGGATGTTGTGTATAATTCCATTTATATTGTAGTATTTGAAGTCTGGTGTATGGTTAAATGGAGAATGTGAGTGCCTTTAAGTATTTTAGTTTTCTTGGGTGATAGAGGGGGACATGTAGCTTGCTAGTATATGGTATGGGACCTTATTTAAGGTAATTTAGACATCGTCAGAGTTGCTGGAGCTATGTCAGACTCCAAGCCAGTCACAAGCGGTGTCCCACAGGGCTCAGTCCTGGGACCCCTCTTATTCGGCATTTATTTTTCCGAGGTACAGGCAAACATAGGAGGATTGTGGCTGACAAAGTTCGCAGATGACTGCAAACTGGGTGCCATAATTGATACTCCAGCGGACACAAACATCCTTCAGAGAGGCCTCATAGAAACGGATAATTGGTGCCAGAGCCATGGCCTTAAGCTGAACGCTAAAAAATGTATAGTCATACCCTTTGGGAAAAACAAGGTACCGACAAATTACCACACAGGCGGTAATCCATTAAGTACGGAAGAGGTAATCAGGGACCTAGGGACCCAGGTTGACAGTAACCACTCATTTGACACTCACATTGCCAAAGTGGTTAGGAAGACCTTCTATATTGCCCACCTTATCATGAAGGGTTTCACATCTAGATCAAGAGAGGTCATTGTGCCCCTGTACTCTTCTCTTGTCGGGCCAATGATAGAGTACAATGCCCCATTTGGGATGTATCTCACCCGACACCTGCAGCAGTTGGAAAGACCCCAAAAGTTCCTCACCAAGAGGATAAAGGGTCTTAAACATATGCCATATGCCGCCCGACTGAAAAGACTCCAGCTCTATTCAGTCGCATACCGCCTACTCAGAGGTGATCTGTGCCTGACGTACAAGGCCATGTCCAATCCTGAATTAATGGACATGCTCCACCTCAGAAAATCCAAATCCATCAGAGCCACGAGAACAAGTGACTTAAACCTCAACACAGAAATAAATAGGACTTGCTGGAGGGACAGATTCATAACCCAGAGGCTCCCTACACTCTGGAACAGAATCCCAGTCCATGTTAGGCAGAGCCCCTCACTGACTCTATTCAAGAGAAATCTCAACGAATGGATGGGAGATCGTAGGTTTACCCCGGGGGTCATCTCTGTGTCACTACTAGACAGAGGCATAGTAAACTAAACCCTAAAAGGGCGTAGTATTCTCATCCTAAGGGGTGGTGTAAGCCACATACACTCTGGCTAGGCTTATAAATGCCTTAGGGCAGATAGCCTAGTACGAACCTATGAACCTATGAGAGGTGCCAGCACATCATACTGGTGGACCAGACTTTTGGTGTGTGTGTGTGTGTGGGGGGGGGGGGATTGGTGTGGGTGTGTGTGTCTAATGTATATAGAGATACCTTCACCTCTCTGACTCTTCCTGTGCAGTAGCTTGTCTAAGTGCAATGCATTGTAACTTGGGAGTACTGCTGGGATGCTCTCAGCAGCTTTATATCCATGTCTCAGTGACTGCACAGATGTCTACATTCTCCATGATGAGAGCCTGTAATGGTGTGGAGTTTCCTATTCAGACTCCTGGCATTGAGCGGTAACACCTTTAGGTTTTCCTGGTGTGTTACAGCTACATCCAGGAGGTTTATCTGGTTGGCAGTGCCAAAAAGGCAATATGGTGGTAGAAATGTTTTTATCTAATATTTGAAAGTGCAGAGGAAACCGGTGTAGACCATCCCTCATGAAGCAGCTTGGTCTTTCGACCCATGTCCGTCTAGGCTGAGAAATGTTGTACCCTTTTTGAATGACACCATACTTTAAGCTGTTAGCCAGTTATTTTATGTTCACCAAGGAAGTGCCACAATATGAAGGTAGAATGCAGCTCAGTGCTAGGTTCATAACAGCCTAAGACATCCTCCAAGAGTTGAGTCATATGGCTCGTCTTATAGTCCAGGGAAGAACATCTCGGTTTATGTACAGGTGGACTGCAGTTGATTCATACTGTGTACTTGGGGGTTCAACAACACAAGTCAGTGATTGGATCCTGGCCCCTGATGGGCAGTTTACCGGGGCATGCTCCTTGTTTAGTCTGGTAAGTGGAATGTCTGTCTATTTATGGAGATTGCTATGACCAGAAAATTGGGTTGTGTAGTTGTATGCCATATAGGCTTGGAGGTTTAGAACTTGTGGGTTTTAGCAGTATGTGCCTTTTTGGACATTGTTTTTGTGGCATGCTGTTGAGGCTGCCATGGATATTTGTTTGTGCAGTGTCTTGAATGTCTGGGAGGTCTTTGGTTTTAGGGAGATTTCAGCATGTGTGACTTTGTGTCTGGTCAGTACTATTTGTGATGGATGTTACTGACACCCTGTTTGGCAATGTAAATGCGTGTATGCTAGAGCTTGCCTCCAGTGACATTGTATAACTGCATGTCTTGCATACTTTGCCACTTTGAGAATTAGAGGTGTTTGTCAGTGCACTTGAAGTAGTTGCTGTATTGCCTCAGGACACCCATGTCCAACAGGCCAGCTGCAGAGATAACAGAAAAAAGTGCATGTGCATGGTTTTGGATCCTTGTTGCTCATTATATAGAGGATACTACGAGGGAGGGTCAAAGACTTCCTGAGATTTAGTTTTGAGGGGGAGCTGCTCCTCCGTGCACAGCTAGGTACTGAGATGATTGCAGATGCAGTTTTTTATAGGGAACTTTTCTATTTTAGTTGCTGCATCTATAGGTAATGCTAACTGCTGCTGCATGATGAACAGCTTAGAGCAGATGCCACAGTTTTGTACAGGCTGAAACAAAGCTCAAACAAATTGGCCCTCTAGCCAGTAGCAAACAGGAATTTGGTGGTTTCAGCAGTGAACCCAAGCTTAGAAGTGGCTTTACCCCTCTCTGTGCTGCCATTAGGGAGCAGACCTTCCTAGTGCTGAGACACCCAGTTTCCTAATGTTCTGCCACCCAGAATACAGAAACCAACAGCTTAAGGCTACAGACCTAGCAGAAATTGCAGGAAATCAAACAAAATGAACATGGCAGAAGTGCAAGCACGGACTAATTCAAACAAAGAGCAAGGTCACAGTGTTACTGAATTAAATGCTCCTCTCCAAGAAGGAGTGAAACGTTTAGAATTTTCTAAATGAATTTTTATATTTCCTATTCCAACATTGAGTTGTCTTCTAGTAAACTGTCTAATCTGGGTATCTTCCCCACTTTTTTCATAATTTTGAATGTTCATCATATTGATTACTGCTGTAGTAGCCTTATGGGTTATAAAGAATAAATCCACTGCTCTAAGGGCAAACTGTAATTCAATCAGTCCTGTACCTCGGCCATTCACCTTCACAGGATTTAGCAAAACGTATAGGCACCTTACTTTTGTACAAATCCATTTAAACGATTAAGCAATAATGCTTTCCATTTACAAACACGTAATACAAAAATAGGAATACAAAATACGTGCATCCAGACTTGAAATAATTTAAAAACTCACACTAACTTCTTGGTTTAAACCCCTAGTGGAAAGTGTTCTAGCATAATCCCCTCCCTTGGGAAGAAGTGGTTGTGCCAAAACACACGCACACAAAACTGCATCTAACCTGTCTTTGTCAACTACTTTAATTTTTCTGGATTGCCTTGTAAAATATTTGCTTAATGTTTTCAGAGGAGTCTAAACCTTGACATTGAAGTCTGTAAAAAAAAAAAAAAAAAAAAAACAACTTTTTTTTTATGTGGTACTATAATTACTAGAGTTTATAGATCTATCTTTCTGGTCACAGTTATTACAATCCAGTAATTCTTTTCTGTAGTCCTTTAAAAAAAGGTTTGGAAATGTCATCTGTGTAATCCCAGATTCATGGGAGAATATTTTGGTGGCTCTGACTGAGATGACAACGCTGCCTGTGTTGATTTTAATTTTTTTTTAAAGATTAAATCACTTCCATATTGTTTGCCCATGCAGGGTTAGGATTGTTGTGCTTTTATGTAGTAGTAAAATAACAAGACTACTAGGACTAAATACTTTGAGTCTTTGAAACCTAAGCTTCAGCATCGTTCATGAATTAGCCCTGGAAGAAATCTTATGTTTTGTTCATTAAGTGAAAACACTTGCAGATTTAATGCAGTTAAAGGTTCTATCAGGGATTACTTTTCCTTTATATATTAAATGCAGTGCAAGTCCTTCTTCACTAATCTGTTCACTTCATGAATTGGGCATAAAGATTGCTGGTTCGTTACATTTTGATTTATGGTAGGAGGAGTACTTATTTTCAAATCCTTCAAAATTATTTCTTTTTGTTCATATGTTTCTTGTAAATGGTAATTGTCATTACAGCGTTAAGATTGTGATGCAAGTGTATTCTTCTAATGGAGTTGTTTTAAATTGTTTTGTATTTCAGGGCAGATATGTACTTCCGCTCGATAATTCTTCTTGAAGGTCTATCAGGATTTTTAATTTTATGTGTTATAAATGTGCAGCATTGCATTTTAACTCGTACTATGCAAATGAATAATTTTTTACTTAATCTAGCTAACAACTGAATGTTGGAATTAAACTACATGTGAAAATGTATGACATCTTTGTTTTAAACTTGATGAAAAGTAATGCTTACTTATATACCAGTTGTGTTCATTGACGCAAGTGGAAAAGGGGCCTCATATACCACAGACCTCATTTATTCTTTTAAAAAGTGGGAAGATTTTCAGAATATGGAGGATAGCATCTATTAACCAAAATATAACTTGACTGTAATCCGTAAATTATCCAAACATACCTAACCCGTAGTAATTTCAGACTTGGTTTGAAATTTTAAGAAATTAAGCATAGTTTCAGATTTCAAAATTTAATAAATCCAAAGCTTTGATACTAATAGTCGACAGTAAGTATATGTGATAAAAAAACTTGAGCCATAGTACAGTGTGACACTAGAATATTGACAGGCTGCCATAGTTTCTAAACTATTATTTAAACTGTCGTGGCCACTACTGGCTGCTGTTGGTCTGTAATGTGACGTCTGATTTTTAACACTTGGGGCTTGTTAAGCACATTTCTGTGTTGATATTGTAAATACAATTGTTTCTTTAAAACCGTGATGTAAAAAGTGTTTGTCTTGTAAGGCAGATGCAGGATGTATTTGTTAGAGATTCCCACAGGGTTTTCTGTTTAATATGAAGTCATTTCTATTAAATTGGTGGGTATAGTAGGAGAGCTGTGGCCCTGCTAGTCAGTTGAATGGTAGTGAGTGCCCCTAGGACCTCTTACAACTAACCAAAGCCTGCAGCTGTGACCTTCATTTTGCAGCCTGCTACTGGAAGGGCTGTGTACAGTGAGCCTTTGTGGTTGTTAGTTGAGCGTTAATTTTACACCAAGGTACTTTACAAGATGCATACAAATACTTACTGTTTGAGTTCAGCATGGAGGGGGGGTATATTTTTGCCTTTCTTTAAATTTCTGCCTCCAGTGAGGTATCTATTCTTGGAAATGGTGTGCATATGGGCATTCTGGCCACAGACCCTTTTTGAGCCAAAATTTACCTGAGGAGTGGTTAGCCAGAGGCATTTGATGCTACTTGATGGGTCTCCGTACAGCCATGGAAGAACTGTTTGAAAGCCTTGGTAGACTGCAGGTTGTGGGACTGCCCAACATACTTGCTCTTCCAAAGGACTGTGCCTTTTCTTACGAAACTGAGCAATAAGAGCAAATATTGAGGCATAGCTATGAACATTTTTAAATGTGCCAGCCAAGAGAAGTTAGACCATTTGGAATGGGCTAAAATATTTTCCAGTTGTGAGGAGAAGCTTTAAAAACTTACATGGGCATGGAAGGACTAATTTATATTGACTGAAAAATTGTTGGCGAGAGGTGAATTATTTTCCAAAGTTTAAGTTCTAAATCTGGAATTGTAATATAGGCAAACTGAGAGCATAAAAGCTGTAGTTGGAACTTTGTAGTAACAGTAAAATTTAAACGGTAGAAATTTTAGCAGTGAACAGATTTAGAAGGGGCTGCCAAATGTCATCACTCAAAATGCTGAGTGACAAGCAGGGAAAAAAACAGACCAAAAACACACGAGAAGAGCAAATCTCAAAAATCGCTGTTCTCCTCCTTTTAACTTCTTTTTGGAGGGGGCAAGCCCCCCACTCCCAAACTTTATGTATACCAACTCAGAGATTGGCATACCTCTGAGAAAAGAGAATTTTCTGAGAAATGGCATCTTGAACTTGGTGTGTGCAAATCCAGTTTGGCAATTTAGTGTCCACCTTTCAGGACTCGCTGTAGCAGACCCGACATTTCAAATGGTTACTTTAAAAGGTGTAGAGAGACTAACTTGGTCAGCAAAGAATGAGTAAATACATAAATTAATTCTAGTAGTGGATATATTTAAACTGCGGTGGTGGTGCTGCGGTTGCGTTGTTGCCTCACAGTAAGATGTTGTCCTGTTCTATTCTCAGCTAGAGCGTCTTCTGTGTGGAGACATGCATGAATGGGCGTGCCTTCATTGAAGGTTGTGCGTCAGGGCCGGTAACTCTGCACGTAAAAATCTACTGCCAATCATTAGTGGACCGGAGTTCCGCTGTGGCGACCCCTAACCGGGAAAAGCCGAAAGACGCAACAAAAAAAAAGTAGATACATTTAAAAGTACATTATCTGTTAATATGATTATAAGTAATCTCAAAAAAACTATTAGTAAGTTTAGTAGCATATATAATAGCACTTTGTTTAAACCTCTGCGTTTAAATCTAAAGTTGCAGTATGAAATGTGAAGTCTTCTGTAACAAACTTATAGCTAGCAACTTTTTATTTCACAGATGTGGAAGGAGGGAGTTATAAGGGTCATACGACCAAATTACGCTCTAATATTGAGTGTAATACTAGTAACAAGTGTGAACTGATGATGCTACAATGAAAATATTCCTATGGAACGGAGTAAGGTTACTGATTCTGTAACACTAGCTTTGTTGGCATTGTGTATGGTAATCAAATCCACTTTATTTTTGAAATGGAGAAAAAGTTCAGGCTTTTCTGGTTCTGGAAGCATGATGGCCCTTATTAGGGATTCCTTCTGGAAACATAATTGTTCTTATTCGGGATTCCTTTGTAAGTGTAAGGTTAAAGTGTCCAGGTTGATAAAAAGGAGTTTCCATACAGTTCCAGACCATTTTTTTTTTTCGTCCTATAGCTATGGCCCCCTGGTATGATTTGTAATGTTATTACAGGCTAAAGCACTGTGGATGATGGTGAATCAGCATGTCACATCTCCCACCTAGTAAAAAAGAAAGCACCTTGAAAATGGGGGAGGAAGTGCAGGCCAGCGACACTTCATTAGAGACTCAGAATGAAAACCAAGAGAAGGAAACTGACAGATTAACCACAACCACAGTTCTAACTCTTTGCAGTTTAGCAGTAAAAAGGAAATGGCAGGTTACCAGAAACAGGTCCAACAATGGATTTGCAGAAACCCAATAGTGTAAGAGATGTCTGTGTAGGAATTGAAGGCAAACTTGACAGAGGTCTCTGAAGTAACTTAAACTTAATTATGAAGCAAATGCTGCCCAGAGACTTGCAGAGTGTTGCACACGAAACTGAAAAAGAAAAAATAGATGAATAAGGGCACCTAAGTGTGGAATTTCAGAGCAAAAGCTAAAGAAAAAAACATCCTGAAGTTGTCCATCTTCCTATTCATCACTGATGGGTTCGAGTCGGCCTTATACTAAGCTTACGTGCACCAAAAACTCTCAAGCTAAGCTGCTACCCACAATGCCCTTTGCTCAGTTACCTCAGATCTAGTTTGCCATGCAGTCATATAGCAGCGTTTCACCGAGCTCTCCAGCCAAGTGCTTTTTTCCGATATATTTACAAGTTTTGTAAAAGTTTTTCTCTCTTGATGATCTGTTTTTGATTTCTGTATTGCGCTCTACCTGCAGGTATTTCTCTATTGCCATTGTTGGTAATTTCTTGGTATTCTAACTTTCTACCCTTGCGGTATCTAGTTACCATTGTTGGTATTTCCTTTCTCTCTTCTTCATTTCCTCTCTTTCCTCACTATCTCCCGTGTGTGTGTCTGTGTGTCTGTGTGTCTGTGTGTCTGTGTGTCTGTGTGTCTGTGTGTCTGTGTGTCTGTGTGTCTGTGTGTGTGTGTCTGTGTGTCTGTGTGTCTGTGTGTCTGTGTGTCTGTGTGTCTGTGTGTCTGTGTGTCTGTGTGTCTGTGTGTCTGTGTGTCTGTGTGTCTGTGTGTGTGTGTGTCTGTGTGTGTGTGTGTGTGTGTGTGTGTGTGTGTGTGTGTGTGTGTCTGTGTTTTCTGAGATGTCTGAAAAGAAGGGAACTGTGGGGTTTAAACACTACTCCTCTTCTTGCAGTGGTAAACTACCGAATAGTGTCCTCCATGAAGTGTGTACTGTTTGGGGGTTCCGCATTTGTCGGCGAAACCCCCGTGTGATATTTGTGCTAGTTTCAGTCAGCAGACGCTGAATGAACGTCGTAACAAACTGATTTTAAAGGGCCTACTTGCTTCGCCTTTTTCGGAGGCTGTTTCTGCGACGGAGGTCTCATCCCCTCCTTCCTTGGACAAGAAACGTCCTCGCTCAGACCCCTCTTCACTGGCCGGTGACAGAGGTAAAAGTCACAAGTACAAGGCCCAGAAGTCCTCATCTGAACACCGTTCTGCCTCCTCAGTGCCGACTACTACATCGGCTCCAGCCTACTCCGGCACTGACTACGGCACAGTCTACTGCCTCGGTACCGACCAGCTTATTGGTTTCTCTTTCGGCACCGACCGCCCATTTCTGCTCCGATATCTGTTCCGACATCTACCTTGGAACAGTTTGTCATCCACCCCTATTGTAACTTTGGCTCGGAGCCCGTTCACGGCTCCAACCATACCATTGTTACCGGTGCCATTCTGTGACGCACCACGGACCCAATACTCCTCTCCTGTGGACCCGTTTGCCGGACAAGCCTGCAGTCCTTTTTTGAACCGGCCTGACTCTGGGCATCAGTGAGATCCACCAGGAGCCTTTCCGAATTGGATGTGGTGCGCCTTTTTGACCAGCTGTTGACCGCCAGGGGAATTTCACATCCGCCTAGACCCTGTCCCACTCCAGGCTTTAGGTCTATTTCTCCAGCAATCCCTACTTACTCTCCTCCCTTTGATCCCTTGTTTCCAAGGCTCATTTATCCAACTTTTACTAGAGGACCTCCTTCCTGGGCACCGACAATGGCTCTCTCTGAGGCCCCGAGACCCCTTTGGGTGTCTGTCCCGTCGGAACTCACCCTTCCTCAATCACATGCTTGGGGGTGGAACCTCCAGTTCCGGTCTCTGTTCTGATGGTTTTGTCGGTCCCGACTTCGGATCCGAGAGTAACTACCGCTCCAAGTCTGCTTGAGGCTCTGTCCCCGGGGGTGGACCATCTGGAGCGTTGTGTGACCCCAGTTACGATTTTTGTCTTCAGTTCTGGGTTCCCACTCCTCTTCGGGTGGGACTGCTTTCCGAGTGATGCAGGAGGGTGCTTGCTGCTAGCAATCCTCCTCCATTGGTTATCCCCCCTGTTCCTTCTGAGCTGCAGCTGTCAAAGGCCACCCCCTCCCCAGGACTCCAAGAGCACAAGTCCCTGTCTAGGGCATTTCCCTTTCTGAGTTGTCTTCGGATGCTCCCACCGAAGACCCCCCTTTGGAAATGGGTGTGTAAGAGGAAACACGTGGACTCCCCAGAGAAGTCCCTCATGGAAGATGTGGACTAAGATGATGAGGAAGGGTCCCCATGGTTACCCCCTGACTGTCTCCTTCGGAGACATTGAAATTTTAAAACAGATGGGAGGTTGGAAGTCCTCCAACCCTTCCTCTGAGGAATCCGTATTCCTGCAGGCCTTTCGCTGTTGGCCCTCTACTTCTTGGGTGACCCCTCCTGCCGATGAGTTGGTTAAACTCATCGTGCAATGGGTGTGGAAAAACTCTGACACCGTTGAGGCCATCCCCAGGAGACAAAGTACCCCCCCCCCCCACCCTGAGGATCAAACCCATTGGTCCAGAGGTTTGCTAGTGGACGCTATGGTGGTGGCAGCAGCCACGAAAAAGGACCTTGCAGAAGAGTGTCCTGCTGTTCACCCACCCAACAGAGAGGTCACTGGCAGTGGACAGGTTAGGGAGCGAGTCTTTGCGTCAGCGACCTTCGCAGTTAGGTCTCTGAACTTTCTGACACATTTTACAAGGCTCCTGCGAGATCTTGTCTCCGAACTCACGCTGGCCAAGTATTGGATGGAGCACGCGATAAATTTGCTTCCCAACTTACCACCATAGAATCAATATCTAATTCTTCTATGAGGTTGATGTCGCACGCAACCGAAGGAGCAGCTAGAGCTGCGGGTGCAGGCGTAGTCATGAGATGCCACGCCTGGATGTGCATCTGCAACCTCGTGGACTCCAAGTCTTCCTTTCTAAATGCCCCTATTGAGACATCTGCTCTGTTTGGTGACAAGGTCAAGGATACATTAGCCAAGGTGCAAGACGGGAAGACCTTGTCTGCTGTTGGCCTACGCTTTTCCAAAACCTCAGCGTTCCTTCTCCAGGAGTCAGAGGAACGGAAAGATGTGGCACAAGATATCTCAAGGTCCTTTCCGAGATGCACGTAGTGAGGACTCCTCCAGAGGCAGAGGTGGTTCCAATAATGGAAGACGTCCCTGTAGGGGCAGAGGGGGTCCCCGGAACCAGGGCTCTAGAGATACCTTCTCTGGTAGACCATATCAGCGCACCTGAGGCACTGCCCGATTGCTTTCCCTGCACCAAGCTGCCTGGCTCTCCATTACGAACGATCAGTGGGTGCAGAGAATCATTACTAGATACCACCATATTCCCCTAATAACTTATCCAAGACCTCCAAAATCCCTTCCCGATGTTCCACCTAGTCAAAGGGAGGAGGCAGCTTCCGAAATATGAAAGCTATGTCAAAAATGAGACATCCAACAGATCCCCCCCAGATCAGTGCTGATCAGGGTTCTACTCGAGATTCTTTTTGGTCCCAAAGAAAACAGGGGACTGGAGGCCCATCCTGGATCTCAGCCAACTAAACAAATTGGCAGTTCAGACCAAGTTCCGCATGGTCACGATTCAGTTCATCCTCCCCTTTCTGCGGGTGGGTATGTGGATATGCTCATTAGATCTCCAGGATGCGTATTACCATATCGAGATGGACAAGCACTCCAGGAGCCTCCTTCGCTTCTGGTTGGGAGCCAATTACCAATTCAGAGCCCTGCCTTTCAGTCTCTTGGTGGCCCCCAGAGTGTTCACGAAATGTCTTGCAGTGGTAACTGCTCATCCTGAGACTTCAGGGATTCCAGGTGTTTCCATACCTAGACAATTGGTCCTCTCCACCCCCATCAAGTATCTTCTGGTCAGGGCCCTCCGCTACACACTGGCTCTAGTGGAGTCATTAGGCATCACCATATATTGGGAGAAATCAAACCTCCAACCATCACAACAACTGGAATTCATTGGGGAATATTCAACACCCAGTCAAGCCTGATCTCACTTCCGCTCCACAGGCTTCAGAGACTAAGAGCACAAGTTCAGGTGATACTCTGTCGAAGAAAGGTGTCTGCAAGGGAAATCTTCCAAGCCTTGGATCTATGGCTGCAGCCATCTACATAGCTCCATTAGACTTTACATGAGATTACTACAATGGCTCCTTCAGGCCCAGTGGATACCCAGTCTTCACCCCCTGAGCTCACAGATTCTCAACACCAACATTTGCAAACAAGATCTCCTCTGGTGGATGAGTACAGATGAAAATCTTTGGTGTTGTCCCTTCCAGGTTCCACAGTCCAGCACCACGGTGACCATGGATGCTTCCCTGATGGAGTGGGGGGTCCACTTCCAGGGAAAGTCGGTCCAAGGCACGTGGTCTGATTTGTAGAGGTCAATTTGCATATCATTGTCCTGGAGTTAAGGGCGGTGCTTTTGGCGTTGCAAGCTTTACATCCACTCCTTCCATCCAGAATGATTGCTGTCCAGTCGGACAACATGTCCGTTGTCTGGTACATAAACAGGGAGGGACCAAATCTTACCCCCTATGTCATGAAGCCATGAGAATCTGGCAGTGGGCGATAGCTTCCAACCGCTTTCTGATCGCAACGCATATCCTGGGGAGCTCCAACGTGATTGCGGACAGACTGAGCAGATGCATTCTTCGTCCCCACGGGTCGCCTTTATGTGGTTTCCCTTCGACCTAATCTGTTACAACCTCCTTGGATCTTGGACACTTGTCAGGACCTCATATCTCACCCACAGAGGCGGACTCCCCTGAATCTGTCCACTCAAGCTGACTGCTTGGTTTCTCCACTTCCGTTAGTTGCCAGGAAGGAAACCCTTTCTTCACCCATCCCTGATATTATCTTGGCCTCTCATAAACCATCCAACAGGAAACTTTACAGGGTTAAATGGAAAAGATTCTCTATTTGGTCACATAGCTAGATCCGTTCTCAGTCCCTGTAGCCACTATCCTTCATTATCTGTCTGGACTGTTTAACAAAGGGGTCTCAGCTTCCACCGTTAGAGTCCATCTAGCAGCTGTTTCCAACTTCCATAACAGGTCTGAAGGAGTGCCACTTATGTCCTCTCGCCTTTGGAAGACCTTCCTCAAGGGTATTTTTCACAGCAGGCCTCTCATCAGACAGCTGGTGGAGTCAAGGAATCTGTCCTGGGTTCTGCAGGCTCTCTCTGCCCCCGTATGAGCCGGCTGCAACATGTGATCTAAAATTCCTGTCATGGAAATTCTTATTCCTGGTGGCTATAACTTCAGCCAGAAGAATTTCTGAATTACAAGCATTGTGTATTGATAGCCCTTCATAAGGACAAAGTATCACTTCGTACTAACCTATCCTTTCTCCCCAGAGTGGTTTCTGATTTTTCGATTAACCAGTCCATTGAGCTCCCTGTGTTTTTTCCCGAATTACTCTAACAAATTAAAACAAAGAGTTAGGTCACACTGAAAAACTAATCAGAAAAAAACAAAATGAAAACTCCAGCCAAGCTAGAACTTCCAATGAGTGACCTCCCAAACCTGTAACAGAGGCACATGGGATATATGCAAATGACCCCTATGAACATCAGGTGTTTCAGCTATATGGCGATTCTGATTGATAACAAGGGAGAATACTGCCTACATTCCGTGGATGTTCATAGACAAATATGTTTCTATCTGGACAGAGCTAAATCCTTTCACAAGTCGGACCAGCTTTTCATTTCCTTTGCGGGCCCTAGAATGGGAGGTGCAAAGTTACTTTGTCTAAATGGCTCAAGGATTGCATTGCCTTCACATATTCACTTATGGAGGGATCGAAGCCCGGCCAAATCGAAGCTCATTCAACTACGGCCATTGCAGCATCTGTTGCCTTCCACTCTAGGGCTTCCATGGACAACATTTGTGCAGCTGCCATTTGGGCTAAGCCCCACACCTTTATCAAGTATTACAAAACTGGATCTGATCTCCAGGGGGAGAGCGGCCTTTGGCTCAATGGTTCTCAGGAATGTTCTTCCATAAGAGCCACCCATGTTCTCCAAGTAGCTGGGGACTCTGTCCCATCAGTGATGAATAGGAAGAAGAGTAACAACTTCAGATAAAGAAGTTATGTCTTACCATAACATTCCATCTGAGTTGTTGATCTTCCAGTCATCGCACCCTCCCACCACCCCTTCATAAGGTTCCTGGCGGATCATCTTGGTCTTTGTGGTGTATTAGGGTTTTTGCGCAGCGATGGCCTCTAATTCTTCTTATGACTATTCTTCTTCTATATGTTGTATGCAAACTCGATCTGAGGTAACTGAGCAAAGGGCATTGTGGGTAGCAGCTTAGCTCTAGAGTTTTTGGTGCACCCAAGCTTTGTATAAGGCCGACTCTTGTTCCAAGGGCTCGGAACCAAACCCATCAGTGATGACTGGGAGATCATCAACTCCGATGGAGCGTTATGGTAAGACATAACTTCTTTTTTTCATAAGGAGTCTGAAGTTGTGAAAAAACTAAAGCAGAAGGAAACTTTTATCTTTATGGGAGACTAGGAAGGTTTGTTTGTATATGAGAGCTTGTAGATGGGAAATCTCTTTTGCTGATGTCAGGGCAGTCTTCCAGTATAATGTAGCAGTGATGGAAACTGCTGGCTGAAAAGGGAGTGAAGTCACCTTTTTCCAGCACAAAATTAAGGTCTCGGGGGGGGGGGGGTCAGATGTAGAACCCCTTTTAGACTCAATTTCATTGGCAGTTGATGGGGGTGGGGTTTGCAAAGGCAGATAAGTACAGTTGACTGAAGTATCGTAAAGGCCTCCTTTCAGTAGCCTGACAGGCATGTGAGGATGAGGAATACCTGTGCAGAGAGGGAGTCCTGCTTTCTGTTTAAGCACCAGTGAGAGAACCTTTATGTAAGGTTTTGCAGTCCTGTGCTTTCTTGCTTCCCAAAGGATAAAAAAGCATGCCCACAGGGAACATGTGGATGAAAGATGAACGACCCCTAACTTCCCCCCACCACCACCACCACCACCATTCTGGGACCTGAGGTCTACCTCCTGGTTACTGTGAATAGTTTCTTCCTCATTAGGCATGGAAGGAGAGAGAACCAGTGCTTACTTGGCCAACATGTTGCTATCAAGATCATTTGAACCTTTCTTCTGTGGTACAATACCGTGAGGATTAGGGGAATGGGGGAGAGAGCATATAGAAATAAGATGCCTTCTCCACCTCAACAGCACATCTCCAAGATCTATTTGTTGGAAATCTTGATGAAAATTTCTTACATTTTCTGTTGTGCTTCCCTGGTAAAGGGTCCTGTTTCTGGCAAACCTCATTTCTGGACTACCAAAAACACCTCCCTCTTTGATGGGATGTAGTGATTTTTAAGCTGTTGTCCTGAGATGGGAAATTGGGCTGTAGACATCATTCGTACCTCTTGCACCAACTCCCAAACTTGCATGGTTAGTGCGCAGAGAAGGCGGGAGTGCCTTCCTTTTTACTTGTGTATTATGTAACCTCTGTCCTGGTGAGGAAGGTGTCTGCTGCCAAATGTCCTGACAACTCCTTTTTGTTTTCTTTGAAAGTCTCTTGTCCCAAGTCCCCTGCTTTGTCTCCTTATGGAGAGTTGTTAAAAGTTGAGACCATGGTCCTAATGTTGAGGGCAATCTCAGCCTCGAGGTTCTGCTCACTAGGCTGTCTACTTAAGTAAGGGAGTAGGGGAATGCTGGCTTGGAGGGGGTTCCTGTTCTGGCACCACCCGTTTTGGGATGATATTGCAGTTACTGCGTATGTAAACTCAAGTGATGTACAAGTCAGGAGGCCATTTATACTAACACTGTAAAGAATTCCTAATTAGAGTTTTATACTGGAATTGGCTATTTCACTTAAGTGTTAAGAGAGGAACAGGCTCTTTTCTGATGCCAGAAATCCTTCTGTGATTCTAAGACTACCTCATGTAAGGTTTGCCCGTCTTGCTGGTAGTAGGACTTGGAGGTTCATAGACAACCCTACACTCTAGACTGCATATCATTTTGATCTGTAGGGCTTTTTGCATCTCTGAGGGGGGATGGTGCCTGAATGAGAGTCACCTATGTATGGCTATATGTGCATACCTTTATTGCTACAAAAGGCAATAACTGGAGTTGTTCACTTTGCAAGCATCCTGAGTGCAGTAGACAAGCCAAGGGGCAAGGATGTGAATTGTAAAAGCTTTCTATCTTTGTGGCATGAGATGTGCCTGGTTTCTTGGTAGGGGTGGAATGCGAAAGCTTTTGCCTCAAACTTTAAGCTCTCATGCTTTTTTTATAACCTGCAAGACTGACTTGTCATGATTTAATGACTTCCTGCTGATCTTAAAAGAAGGCCAGCTTGCTTGTGATTTTCTGTGATGGATGTAGTAAGAACTGTTGCTGGGAAGGGGATAGGGTGGTGAGGATTTGCTGATATGTTCTAACCACTCCATGTGAATATGTCCTGGCCCTGAGGGTGCTCCAGGTCTATCTTTTGGTTTATTTAGCCATTTTTTTATGCGTCTTCCCTCCCAAACAGGGTAATAAAGCACAGAAAGGGAAGGACCAGCTTTTGCTAGGGAAGGTGTGTGCGTGCGTGGTGTGTGCGCGGTGTGTGGTGAACTGCATGTTTTCTTTCCTATTTTGAATACCACCTTTGGGTTCCAAAGTATAGCTTCTTATCCAGAAGGTCCTCCAGGAGCCCCACCATTACGTGCCCTGAAAAGGATCAACTCTTCAACCGTGCAAGCTTCCTAACTGCAGCTTTACTGCACAGATGCATCCCCCTGCATTGCAGTTCAATTTTCTACAATGTTGGGCAGCCATAGAACTAACACTGCACAAATCTAGAACCCCATTTCTTAGGTTTTTGTCTCGTATCCCCTCTGCCTTCTGTATTAGCTGCTTATGGAGGGACGTCTGGGACTACAGTAAATCAAACAGGCAGTTAAGCTATGCTAGCTGTTGGAGCCTTTTTAAATGCAAGTTGTAAACGGTCGAGGAGCCTACTGCTTTGTAATTTGGAGTCTGATTCCTTGTTGCAGCCCCATTTGATCTTTTGTCGGAATCCAGTGACTCCATTGCTATGTCTGCCTGCATCTTGTAGAAGTGGTCTGGCTTCTTAGGGGCACAGGTCTGGGAAGCAGGATGGAAAGATGTTAACATTAAATGCCTCATCCTTGATGTCTATTATTGGAGGTAGGGCCATTGGTCTTGGTTCTGTCAGTCTTAGAAACTGTGTACATAATCTTGGCCTGGGCGAACTCATTAGCACCTAGTCGAAGGTAGGTTGTGCCCTTTTGGTACCTACAGAAGAAAGATCCTCAGGTGATGGCTGAGGAAAGGCTGTCCTCCATTTCAGAGTCTGTATAAGAGACTTGAGAACAACTGATGCACATAAGCCAGTCAGAATGAGCCCATTGGAGGCAGTCGTTCCTTTTTGCTGAAGGGATACAAGAGTTTCCACCCAGAGACTAGCTGCTTGGATTTCATAAATTTAGTCCTGGCCTAACCTGAAGAGATTCCTAGGAAGTGACCTGGGTTGCTTGGGGGCTGAGACTTGGGCAGTGGTAATTTGGACAAATTAACTGACTGGTTATACTTTCTGTATGTTGATAGTCTGTCTTCTATGGCATATGGTTTTGTTTATAGGCCTCAGGATGCAGGCAGGTGACCAAGGCATTGGTATAGTCTGCTTCATTTATGACAAGGATCCTGGGAGATAGCTGACATATCAGTGGCTGTGCTCTGCGCAGCAGCTCCAGGGCTGGCCAATTAAAGGTTTGGCTTGCAAGGACATACCGGAGACCAGTGACACTGCAGCTTCCTGAGGGTTCACTCCAGAAGCCTGTAGTGAAATAAGGATCAGTTGTGTAGGCTGCAAAGGTAATTGATGCCCATCCCCTCTCCTTCAGATGCTGCTTTTCTTGAAGGCAGAAGGACTAGTAGACATGTCTGGGCAAGCTGCGTGGTCTTTGGGACATATACTATTCAAGGGATTTGACCTGACCCTTTATCTTGGTTAAAATGGGCATACTGGGACAGTTGGTCATATTGTGGTCTGGAGGAAGGCAAAAAAGACAAAAGCTATGGAAGTTATTGGAAATATGCTTCTACACCTTCAGCAGTTATTGACCTTATGGACTGATATCTTTAGTTGTATTTGTAGTACATACTGTAAATAAGGAGGATCACCGGGGGGGGTGTACATATCAGTAAGCTCTGACTTCAGGCTGACCCAAGAACTGGTGATGCAACTGACTTGCTTAAATGCTCCTCAGACTGCTGGAAGAAAAGACTGAAGATGGTGATGGCTTGCACCACTTTATACCCCTTGACATCCATATGCTAGTAGGAGGCTGGAGTCTGCCAGCTCAGGAGAGAGTAGATGAAAGCTATGGTATTCAGGCCTGCGTAGGGCTCCTGCTGGTATAATTCCCCAAGAGTTAATTACAGACAACCTCACTTAATTGTGTTCTCAAGCCATGTAGATGCTGTTTGCATAGCCATTTTGCTTAGTTGTCGACCCTTCTGTTTTGGGCTCAGTATAAGACGAATTGTGACCTTCATCTGGTTTAGTTTTTATTGTGGGTCTTAACTGACAGTTGCCTGTTCTGTATATTTTTTCTACATCCTTTTGATTTTTCCATGCAGATAGTTTAATCTGAAACTATTTAGGGTGCTTCAAAGTTTACCTCTAGTTTTCCTACCAAGTTAAATATTGTTAAACATGCATGTCTGGCTGCACTGGTTTTTGAAAATGCTGTGGTAGTGTATCTCATCCAATATAATTCCAGTATAGCGCTATGATTTTTGAGCCTCTGATTTAGACTTGCTCCTCGTAAGACTTTATCAGTACATACTTGTGCTTACATAAACTAAGCGTATACAAGGTCTAGAATACGCTAGTATCCTAAACATTTTGAAAATGTGTAGTAATTCAGCATGGGTTATGCCACATAGGTCTCCTCCCAGTTGTATTATATGCATTATTGTCTTAGTTTTCTCCAAGTTGCATAAAAATACACTGTCATTAAGTATAATAGTTTAAAAATTATGACGTCTTCTGTGATATTGCTCTGTGCACCTGATGATTTTTTGTTTGCTGTTTCAAAATAGGAATCGCAAACTCTATTTTGCTTTAATCCTGTCAATAAAAATGAGTCTAGTGATGTTCTTCGTGTTTCACTGTTGCAGTCATCACATTTGGGTTATCTGCTTGCAGTAGCCCTCAGTCCTGCATCGTTTGCTGTCTCATATTCCATGACGTCAGGTAGTCAGGGGTATAAAGCATGCAGCCGATGCCATTTTATTGTCCCTCTTGCCGTGCGGTGCCCGAAGCAGTTCGCAAGTGCCGGTCGGCCCTCTCCTGAAATTTTCATTTTCGAGTTTCAGATCCGAAGTCTTCAACTTAGGTAAGTACCCCATTAGGGATCCTTTTTCTTGCTTTAAACTGATGTCAGTAAAAGTTAACAATTGTATTTCTTGTGGAAAGCAAATACTTCAAAGATTTTCATTCGTATTGCATTCCTTGCTTAGGCCCAGATCACGATGTACCTCGCTGTCTGTTTTGTGCCTTATACAAACCTCGTACTATTTGTTGTCAGTTAATTTTCGCATCCAGATATTTTGATACTCTGTTCAATTATCCAGAAATGGCTTCGGTAAGCCACCTGACTACCAACATTCCGAAAAAACACAAAGATAAAGACAGAGACAGACAGCATAGGTCCAGAGCTGCTGGCGCTTCTCCTAGCTAGTCGCATTTCGCCGGTACTCTGTGAGGTGCTTTCGCAGCCCCTGATAGCTACTTCAGATTCACAGGCCTCTACTTGAGACCCATTCGGAGTCCGGTATGCCGCGAGATGCTTCTTAGACTGTGGAACCTGCGGATGTTTCTACCCTGGATGGGTCCGGAGCCGCTGTGCAGGCACCGGCTTCTGAGGGTGTATTCAGGCCTACTGACTTGCATATTAAACCAACACCATCTTCTTCTTCAAGGCTTAAACCTCGAACTACGTCTAAAAACCCGATGCCCAGACTGCATGGTCAGGCCCCTGTGCCTAAAAAACAAATAAGAATGGCTGAGGACCTTATTACTCTAATCAGGGGAAGCTACCCTTCCCCCTCTAAGAGACCTAGAACTGATTTTCCTTCTGATTCTTTTGATCAGGATTCTGAAATTTCTGTTTTCTCTGATGACCAGGATTTGCCCTTATCTACCTATGAGGATTCTGATGCAGAGGACTCCATTCCCTCTGCTTTCCCTCAAGAACATTTCTGTTTTGGTGAAACCTTGCATACTCTTAGGGTGCATTTCTGCTGGGAAAGCCAGGATTACTCTGACTCAATAAAGAGGCTTAGGAAATTCTTACTCTTGCCTCAACACAGGCTTTTAGCTATCCCTCCTGTACTGGACATTGTAAATGATGCCTTCTCGAAATCTTGACTGACCCCTGCCACTTTACCTCCTGCTCCCAGACAACCTGATGGGTATTACAGGGTTACCCGACTCTCAGGTTCCTGTTTAAAAATCCTACTGCGGATCCTGATACCATTTCACAGGGACCCAAGGGCATTAAGGCTACTACTGCCAAAAATCTTACTCCCTCTGATAGAGATTCCAGGGCACTGGATAGATGGGGAAAGAAGGTATACACTTTTGCAACTTTGGCCGTTAGGGCTTTAATATGCCAGTTTCATATGCTAAAGGATCAGCAGAATATTATTGGATTGCTTAAATAGAAAATGATGATTCCTGACTGTGCTGAAAATAAAGAATTACTGGATTTAATGCATTCTGCTGAATAAGTTGGAAAACATACTTTGCAATGTGGTTTTGAGTCAGAGGCATCTTGCAGGGCTGCTGTCACTGGGTCTGTGCTTAGAAGGCATGCTTGGCTTAAGGAGCAGTCTTTGCCAGATCATGTTAAAGCTAAATTACTGGATGCTCCCTTAAACCAAGACCACCTGTTTGGCAACAAAGCAGAAGCAGTACTTAAAAAGATGGAGGAAAAAGCGAAATCTATGCAAACTGTTAAAATATCGTTTCCCAAGGATACAGATTCCACTTCCACTCCTTATCAACCCCAGACGGCTGGCCAGACCTACCCCCAAATCAGTGGACAGAGGCTCAAAAGCAAGATGTTCGTCGTGTTTCACTGTTGCAGTCATCACATTTGGGTTATCTGCTTGCAGTAGCCCTCAGTCGGCCTGATTATCAAAGTCTTGGGTCCTGTGTCGGTTGCTGTCTCATCTTCCATGACGTCAGGTAGTTAGGGGTATAAAGCATGCAGCAGACTGCATAACATCAGTCTTTCTTGCCGTGCGGTGCCCGAAGCAGTTCGCAAGTGCCGGTCAGCCAACTCCTGAAATTTTCGAGTTTCAGAACCGAAATCTTCAACTAAAGCTAAGTACCCAATTGTGGAAACTTTTTCTTGCCCTAAACCGATGTCGGTGAAAGTCAATAATTGTATTTCTTGTGGAAAGCAGATACCTCAAAGATTTTCGTTTCTACTGTATTCCTTGCCTAGGCCCTGACCACGACGTACCTCGCTGTCGGTTTTGTGCCTTATTTAAACAATGAGCTATTTGTCTGTATATTTACGCTTCTAGGTATTTTAGTACTCTGTTCAATTACCCCGATATGGCTTCGGTAAGCCACCTGACTACCGACATTCCGAAAAAGTGCAAAGATAGAGACAGTCCGCCTAGGTCCAAAGCTGCCGACGACGCTTCTCCTAGCTAGCCACCAGTTCGCCGGTACTAAGGCGCTTTCGCAGCCCCTGACACCCGCAACTTCAGATTTGCAGGCCTCTACTGAGACCCATTCGGAGTCTGGTATGCCGTGAGATGCTTCAACTGTGGAACCTGCGGATGTCTCTACCTTGGATGGGTCTGGAGCCACTGTGCAGGCACGCTTCTGAGGGTGTATTCAGGCCTACTGACTTGCATATTAAACCAACGCCATCTTCTTCAAGACCTAAAACTCGATCCATGCCTAGAAAACAGACGCCCAAAAGCATGGTCAGGCCTCTATGCCTAAAAAAAACAAATAAGAATGGCTGAAGACCTTATTGCTTTAATCAGGGGAATCCAACCTTACCCCTCTGAGACCTAGGACTGTATTTGCTTAGGATTCTTCTTATCAGGATTCTGAAATTAGTTTTCTCTGATGACCAGGAGTTACCCTTGTCTACCTATGAGGATTCTGATGCAGAGGACTCTATTCCCTCTGCTTCCCCTCCAGAGGATTTCTCTTTTGGTGAAACTTTGCATACTCTTAGGGAGTGTTTCCGCTGGGGAAGCCAGGATTACTCCGATTCTGGACATTGATGATGATGCCTTTTTGGAATCTAGCTTGGCCCCTGACTCCTTACCTCCTGCTCCCAGAAAACCAGATGGATATTGCAGGGTTCCTGAAGTTGCTCTTTAAAAAGCCTACTGCGGATCCTGAGACAATTTCACAGGGACCCAAGGGCATTAAGGCTACTGCCAAAAACCCCACCCATTCTGATAGAGATTCCAGGGCACTGGATAGATGGGGTAAGAAGGTATACACTTCTGCAACATTGGTCATTAGGGCCTTAAACTGCCAGTTTCATATGTTTAAAGTATCAGCAGCATATTATTGGATTGCTTAAATAGAAAATGATGTTGATTCCCGACTGTGCTGAAAATTAAGGATTTACAGGATTTAATGCAGTCTGCTGAACAAGTTGGAAAACATACTTTGCAATGTGGTTTTGATTCACTAGAGGCATCTTGCAGTGCTGCTGTCACTAGATCTGTACTTTAGAAGGCATGCTTGGCTTAAGGAGCAATGTTTGCCAGATCATGTTAAAGCTAAATTGCTGAATGCTCCCTTAAACCAGGACTGCCTGTTTGGCAACAAAGCAGTAGTAGTACTTAAAAAAAGATGGAGGAAAAAGCTAAATCTATGCAAACTGTTAGATTTCCTGCATGTACAGCCCCCAAGATTTAGTAGGCATTGGCCCTCTAAGAATTAGTCCTTTCCTGCCTCTTCCAGGCCTTCTCAGTCCAAACCCAGAACCAGCAGTGCACCCAGGCTTCAGTCCCAAGGTACGCACAGGACTAAGCAGTGGGGGGCTCCTACTTCCAAAGCAGGGAGTAGAGTAAGACTCCACCTTATGGTAAACTGTCTCAGTGACTTAACTTAACTTCCAAGCCCTTCTCAACTGACTACTCCTTTAGTGGGAAAGATTGCTCTGCAGGCAAAAATCTGGGAACTCATTACCCAGGGCAAATGGGTTTTAAATATAGTTTCCCAGGGATACAGATTCCACTTCCACACTTCACCTACCCCAAACGGTTGGCCATATCTACCCCTAAATCAGTGGGCAGAGGCTCAGAAGCAAGTTTTCTCTCTCAAGTATAAGGGTTATTCAAACTGTCCCAGAAGAGGAAAGGGGACAAGGTTTCTACTCAAGACTTTTCCTGCTGCCCGGAAAAGACCACTCCTGGCATCCTATCCTGGATCTCTCTGTCCTAAACACTTTTTTGGTGATCCCAAAATTCAAGATGCTAACTCTTCACCAGTTGCTTCTTATGCTAGCCAAGCATGCCTGGTTGGCAACACTGGATTTAAAGGAAGCCTACCTGCACATCCGAATCGGGGAATCTTGCCGAAGATACATATGCTTCAAAGCAGCCTACATGCACTATCAGTTCTCTGCACTGCCCTTTGGCTTATCTACTGCGCCCAGGATATTCAGAATTCACTAGCTCCAGTCATTGCATTTTGCAGGCAAAGAAATGTTCAAATATACCCATACCTGGACAATTGTCTAATTCAGGCACAAAGCCAGGACATACTTTTGAATCATCTGGCGTTTGTACAAAAGGTGCTAACTTCTCTGGGGTTCACCATAAACGAAAAGAAATCACATCTTGTACCCTGCCAAGAAATTGTATTCTTGGGAGCAAGCTTGAACGCAACTTCCCAGATAGCTTTCCACACGCCAGAGAAACAAGTTCATTTGACAGCTTACTTCAAACTAATGGCCACAAAGACCCTGCTATCTGCAAGGCAAATACTGCCAAGCCTTGGGGTTCATGGACTCCTGCATTTTCTTAATTCCATATGCAAGACTGCATATGAGGAAACTACAATGGTATCTAAAAAGCCTATGATGTCAACATTCCCAGGAAATAGAAGCAATGATTCCTATCATACCTTGCCTACAGTTAGTTCCTTTGGTGGGCAGAGGCCTGCCACCAAAACAAGTGACTGCCATTCATTCTACCCCCTGCCGCCCAAACCCTAACAGACTCATCAGACTATGCATGGGGGGGCTCACTTGGCAGGGACGTGCATTCAGGGCAAATGGAACCAAAGTCAAATGCACTTGCATATCCATCAAAACGAAATGATCCGAAATAGTTACCCACAGGTTGCTGATCAAATGAAGTTATCTGATCCGAGCCGACAGCTTTCCTAGCAAAGATCCGAGCTCCAAGCTCCTACCCATAATGCCCTGCTACCTCCCTCTAACCCTCAGATCTCATTTGCCGCAGCTTCTCGAAGCATATTGGAACGAGCTCCATAGCATTGGGTTTGTGAGTTGTCTAGTTTTTAAGCTTTTCTTCTTAAATTCACCTTTGAGTGTGTGTGACATCCCTTTTCTTTAGCAAAGGTAGTTTATCTTGGTTATCTTTAGTGTAAATTTAAATCCCCTCCCCCCTTCTGTCTGTGTGTGAAGGTGTGTGCGTGTGGGCCTAACCCAGTTAGTATGTCTGAGGCCCCTAAAGCTATTTTTTCAAAATGCTCCGAGTGTGGCCATGAGCTTTCCCCAGCGGATGGCCACACTCACTGCGTTATTTGCCTGGGTGTGGACCATCTCTCTTCAGGATGCACTATCTGTGCAGCCTTCAACCCCAGGGCTTTGAGGGATAGGCGGACTAAGCTAGTCCTCGCGGGCCTTTTGCCCCTGGATTCGGCTTCGTCCTCCTCCCCCTCTGTGGCGCCAGCCGCGGCTGCCCCTCTGACCGCTCCTGTGGCCAGGATTCAAACTCCCGCTTCGGCACAGGAGGAAAGGGAGGCAAGGAAAAAAGACAGGAAGGATAAAGAGTGGGAGAGAGACGGGCATCGTAGCCACAAGAGGTGGGCCGATTCACCTCCCTCTGCCCCGCCATCGAAGCAGCTAGCCTCCCTTCTTAAGGTCTCCGGGTCTTGCCCCTCCATGCTTCGATCCCCACACTCCTCCCCGGAAGAGGAGACCTGGTCACCTTTGAGGTAGTCAAGGCGGCCACCTCGGCAGCCTCCTCTAGGTCCACTAGAAGCTTATCTGACGCGGATATGGATAGGATGATGTGTCAATTTTCTTCAGGGCCAGCTGCAGATGTGGAGTGCTCTTGCCCCCCCCCCCTCCGGGGGGGAGATCGCGACCCCTTTTTTCACCCCCATTACTCCTTCTCCGACCCGCTACCAGGGTGGTGTCGGCGCTGACCGTGTTTCCTTCTTCAGCTCCGACGATACCTTAGTGTTTGTCTGATCCTTTTTCGGATCCGAGCTCTCGGGGCTGGGAGATGAGCGTCTGATCTGGAGGGGTTGGTGTGCCTTCGGCTCTGTTGAGGTCGGATTGCACCACTCTTTCGGACCTGATCGGGTCATCTTAGGTGCCGATCAACACGCCGGATCCGAGGGGACTACTTTTGGATCCTAGGGAGAGTAGCTCACCCTCGGCATTCGACGTTATGGAGAGGGTTCTTTCGAGGGATTCGAGGTCCCAGGCTCTGGCTACGGATCCACCTGCCATTCCCTCTCAGACGGGCCGATGTCGTAGATGGTTCCCATGGAGGAACAGGACATTGTTGGTGAGCCCTCCTCGGACAGCCCCCCTGAGGAGGTCCCTCACAAACATAAGTGCAAGAGGAGGCAATTTGGACTCGCCAGAGTACCTCACAGGAGACCTGGACTGGGAGGAAGGGGAAGGTTCCCCCAGGTCACCCTCTGAGGATGTCTCCTTCGGAGACATTATGGAAATGCTTTGAATTAGAGGGGGGTGGTCAGCCCAAAAGCCTTCCTCAGACGAGTATGTCTTTCTGGAGGCGTTCGCAGGCCCATCTTACCTCTTGGGTGTCCCCTCCCGCCGAACACTGGTGGACCTCATAACTACCAGGGCATGGAAGGAGCCGGACACTGTGGAGCCAATACCCAAGAGACCGGACAGGATTCTCAGCCCCACCACAGACAGGGCAGTTTGGAGCAAGGGTGCCCCTGCAGATGCAATGGTGGTGGCGGCTGCCACCAAGAAAGAATTAGCACAGGAAAGTTCCTCGTTGCATCCTCCAGATAAGGAGTCTCGGGCGATGGACCGCCTTGGAAAGCGGATGTTCGCTTCAGCGACCTTCTCGGTAAGGTCACTGAATTTTATATGGCACACATGATTCGACTACAGCGAGATCTAATCAAAGAATACGCTGGGTCTCCCCCAGAGTCCATGTCTGCCGAGGACAAACTGACCTTCTCGGCACGAATGGCCACTCCAGACAAGGAGTCTCTGGCGATGGACCGCCTTGGAAAGCGGAAGTTCACTTCAGCGACCTTCTCGGTAAGATCACTGAATTATATGGCACACGTGATTCTACTACAGCGGTGGTGGTGCTGCGGTATTGTCGCCTCACAGACGTTGCCAGCTCGATTCTCAGAGCGTCTTCTGTGTAGCGACATGTGTGAATGGGCATTCCTTCGTTGAAGGTTGTGCATTAGGCCCGGCAAACCAGTACATAAAAAAAAAAAAATCTACTGCCAATCAGCAGCGGGCCGGAGTTCCGCTGTGGCGACCCCTAACCGGGAAACGCCGAAAGACAAACAAAAACGTGATTCGACTACAGTGAGATCTAATCAAAGAATGCGCTGGGTCTCCCCCAGAGTCCATGTCGGCCGAGGTCAAATGGACCTTCTCAGCACGAATGGCCACTCTTAAGTCTATTACAAATACCTCTATGCGGCTTCTTTCCCATGCCATGGAAGGAGCGGCTAGAGCCAGCAGAACAGGCATTCGTCCTTTGCGAACACCCCCTTTGACGGTTCTACGCTTTTTGGCAAGACCATCCGCAATACGCTACTCCAGAGCGAGGACGACGGGAAAACGTCTGCCGTCGGGATCCACTTCTCGGCTCCTCAAAGATCCTTCTCCAGGAACCAAAGAGGACAAAAGAAGATGTGGTTCCGGAAATCCCAACAATCCCGTTTCGCTCCGGACCCCTCGTCCTTCAGGGGCAGAGGACAGGGTGGATGTCGGCCCAGAGGCAGATGGGGGGG
The DNA here is from genome assembly GCF_019279795.1 of Protopterus annectens. Classification (NCBI taxonomy): domain Eukaryota; kingdom Metazoa; phylum Chordata; order Ceratodontiformes; family Protopteridae; genus Protopterus; species Protopterus annectens. The sequence continues at coordinate 1,420,576,960 of NC_056745.1, forward strand.
CCGAAGAATTTTGGGTCAAGGGAAACCTTTTCTGATCGACCCGCGCAGCAACCCTGAGAGGTTACCCGACTGCTCCTCTCTGGAGGCAGTCAGGGGGCGCTTCTCGGAGCATCTAGCATATTGGGAGTCCATTACGACAGATCGGTGGGTGCTCCGGATCATATCCAGAGGTTACTCAATCCCATTCATAAGTACCCCCCCCCCCGGTCGGGGCACCTCCCCGATGTACCACCCAATCAGAGGGAGGTAGCAGTAAAAGAACTTCTAGAAAAAAAAGCCATCCAGCACATCCCTCCGGATCAGGCTTCTACTCCAGGTTCTTTTTGTTGCCAAAAGAGACTGGGGGGACTTACGGACAATTCTCGACCTGTCAGTTGCCAGAGAGAAGTTCTGGATGGTCACCGTCCAATCCATTCTCCCAGTATTACAGGAGAACGATGGATGTGCTCCATAGACCTCAAGGATGCGTACTACCATGTTCTGATGGACAGGCGATCCAGGAGGTTCCTCCACTTTCGGCTGGGAGCCAGCCACTATCAGTTCAGGGTCCTACCCTTCGGTCTCACCACAGCCCCCAGGGGTATTCACCAAGGTCATGGCAGTTGTAGTGGCCCACCTGAGGCTTCAGGGAATTCAGGTCTTTCCTTACCTGGACGACTGGCTCCTAGCCGCTCCCACCAGGCATCTGCTATGTTGAGCGAGAGACTACTACTTACATCTCGCCCGCTATCTAGGGATCACGATCAACCACAAGAAATCCTTCCTTCAGCCTACTCAAATTTTGGATTTCATATTGGCCAGGATAGACACAATTCAATCCAAAGTCTTTGACGTCGGACAGACTACGCAATCTAAACCTACATGTTTTGGCCTTTCAGTCCTCGGCCCCTCCAGCGGAGTTGGTCCTGAGGGCTCTGGGGTCCATGGCAGCGGCCATCAACTTGTCTCCGCTCGCGCATTTCAGTATGAGGATTCTCCAGTGGACCCTACTGGTCCAGTGGTCCATTCTGCTTCATCCATTGTCTTCTCCTATTCCCCTCAGAGTTTGCAGGGAATCTCAACTTTGGTGGCTCCATTCCAAGCATCTCCGGGAAGGGCGCCCCTTCATGTCCCAACCCCAAGTCACAGTGACCACGGACGCGTCCTGCCTCGGGTGGGGGGCATTGCATGGGCAACACCGTCCAAGGCACGTGGACTCGCACAGAGACCTTTTTGCGTATCAGTGTCCTGGAGATGAGGGCGGTGCTTCTAGCGTTGTAAGCTCTCCATGCTCTTCTTCCTCTGGGGACTATTGCAATTCAAACAGACAACATGGCAGTGGTCTGGTACATAAACAAGCAAGGAGGAATCAGATCTTACCCATTTTGCCGAGAGGCCATGAGAGTGTGGGAATGGGCAATATCCTGAAATAAAAATAACACATGCAGCGCATATATAAATATAACATCATTCTATAATTAATAAAATCAAATGCTCTCTCTCTCTTTTCAACAGTACTGGCTTAAAATTAACAGCATTATTGAGACCAGGTTTTACATCTGCTGGTAATCTAACAATCCACTCATATTCTTTCAACTCCAATGTATTATTCTTGTCTCCCCTCCTACATTGGAGTTGAAAGAATGTTATTTAACATTTGTTTACTGGGAAAGTCCGACTTGGAATGAAGCCTTTCAATAGAGGCCCAGGGAGAAATGCTCCAGGCACATGTCTTTGTAACATGGGAGGAAACCGGAGTACCCAGAGAAAGCCCACACAAATGCAGGGAGGGCATGCAGACAAAGCTGAGAATCGAACCGGAGAACCTCTTGCTGTGAGGCAACAGTGTTACTGCTGTACCACTGCGCAGTTTTTTTTTTTTTTTGTTTTTTTTGTTTTTTTCTGTTTGGGGATAATGTCAACCAGGAAGGGTAAATACTAGTGTGGGAGACAGATTCCACATAAAGACTGCCATAAGTGCCTTTTTTAGCCTTGGAGCTTCTCAAGACCGTACATCTTGTTCAGTTTGTCAGTGTTTGTCCCAAAAACCCTTTGTAGTAGGTTTTTCTTCCCTTTTACCATCATCTTGAGCTTCTTGCTAAAGATACACTGGAAGGAACTGCCTGCCCCAAGGGTCAGCCATCAGGGAAGAAGGTGAAAAAGGCAAAACTGTCTTCCACACTCCAGCCTCTGCCGGTTGTTCTTCCTGAGGTTACCATCCCAGAGGCTCTCCTGGCTGTGTTGTTGGATTTCTCTGTCACGACTGGCTTGGAGGTTGACAAGGATCTGGTAGGCAGCATGCCTGAGGCTTTGCAGGCATCTGTTTCGGAAGTTCAGGGGGAACCATGCTCGTTTCCAAGGAGTCGCGAGGGGAGGGTGACTGCAGATATTTCTTAGGGAAGAAGTTCCTACTAAAATTACTGAATGCCATCCTTAGAGCCTTCTCAGTTTTCTGGGGTAGACACTCCCTTAAAGAAACTGAAAACTAAACCTGTTCTGCTCCAAGAGATCCACAAAGTGAGTGGCAGGCCTTTTTCTTTGGTTATTTAATGCTTTACTGTCTTTAAGGCCTCTTCAAGGGGTTTCAGTTCATGCTCCTTGGTCCTCTTCTCCACTTAAAAGGCCTGGAGAACTGAATTCTTCTGAGGAAGAGTTGGATTTTGATGAAGAATCCCTTACTTATTCTATTCAGATTCCTTTTCCTTTGACTGAGTCGGAGGAGGGATCTCATAGTCCTGATATTCCTTCTGAGGAAATTTCCTTTGGGGACACTGTCTCTAGGATGATGGAATTTGGGATTGTGCTCTGGTGTCTGATACGCATAAGAGGTACATTGAGGTACTGCAGATGGAATCTCTAAAGCTTGCGGCCATTCCTCCTGTTTTGGTTGCTTTACTGGATGTTTTTTTTCCAATGCCTCTAAAGTGCCCGATTCTCTGCCCCCTGTTGCCTAGAAGACCGATAGGTTTTATAGGGAGCCTGAGGATTGTTTTTGTTCAGATGTCCTGCTGTTGGACCCCTCTGTGGTGTCTGTAGCTTCTAATAAGCAGTCTCCATTGCTTCTTTTGTCCAAGTTACTGCCTTCTGACAAGGACTGGAGAACCATGGACAGGCTGGGTAAGAAGGTTTATACTTTTGCTATCCTACCTTTTAGGGCAATTTTAATTATCACACCTTCACCCCCCCCCCCCCCATATATTTAAGTATATGTTGGCTCTTCTTTCTCGGGCATGTAGTTATGATGCAGCAGATGCCTCTTCTGGGGCTGCTGCTTCTGGTTCAGTAATGAGATATTCTTGGCTTGGGCTTTTAGGCTTTACGTGATGATATTCATGCTAAGTTTATGGATGCTCCTCTGGATAATAAACTTTTGTTTGGGGAAGCAGCTGCTGGCTTGTCTCTTCAGGCCAAAGGGAATGCCTTACAGTAGCTTAAACATGTTTGTTTCTCCTGTGCCTACATTTTAAAGAAACTACCCTTTTAAGCCAGCCTTTGTTCATAGGCAGGTGTCGCCCTCCTGCTAAAGGTAAAAAGGGTGGTAAACAGGCTCCTCCTGCTAAGGCCACTCAGACTGCAGGGATTCAGAAGCCTTCTTTTCCTGACAAACCATGCTGTCTATCTGCCTGTTCCCAGCCACATTCCTCTTTCTCTTCATCTTCCTGTTTGGCTTCAAATTACTCGGGATTCTTGGGTTCTGTCAATCATTCGTCAGGGGTACTTCATGGTGTGGATATCCCATCCTCCTTTTATGGGCATTTCTAAGCCTCCTTGGGAACCATTCCTTTTCCCCCCCCAGAGGTCCTTTTTGAGATCTCCAGTTTCAGGGTATTATTCAAAAGGTGTAAAAAAACAATAGAGTTCCTCCAAGTCAACAGGATACAGTCAACAGGATACACTCGGCCGGAAATTTTATTCAAGATGTACACACAAATCATAAGAGCTTTCGTCTCCAACCAAGACACTTCATCAGATACGTAGGTTCATAGGTGTGTACTAGGCTAATGGCCCTGGAGCTTTTACAAGCCTAGCCCATAGGATTACCCTGGTATTGTGCCACCTGACCTTAGGTCCCAGTGCCTCTGTCGAGTAAATCCACTGGAGTGATTCCTGGGGTGAATTTTCTATTTCCCATCCACTCATCAAGATTTCTCTCGAAGAAGACCAGTGAGGGGCTCTGCTTGACATGTAAGGGAAGTGTGTTCCATAGCATGGGCAGATTCTGGGTTATGAACCTGTCCCTCCAGCATGTTCTGTTGATTGATTGTAGTAATGAGGTTGAGGTATCTGGAGCGTGTGGTGCGGAGGGATTTCTTCAGATGTAGTATTTCTAACAGAACTGGAGTCAGACATGGCTTTGTAAGTCAAGCAGAGATCTCCTCTAAGGCGATATGAAATGGAGAATAGTTGGAGTTTTATTTAGTCTGTCCATGTAGGGCAAATGTTTAAGGCCTCTTTGTGAGGTACTTTTGCAGCCTCTCCAGTTGTTGCAGGTGTTTAATGAGGTACAGGCCAAATGGGGCATTGTACTCAATGATTGGCCTAATGAGGGAAGAATAGAGGGAGACAAAGACCTCTTTCTTCCTGGATGCAAAACCCTTGGTAATGAGATGTGCCACAGAGAAGGACTTTCTGACCAAAGTAGCAATGTGGCTGTCAAAAGGTTGCTGTCAACCTGTGTTCCCAGATCTCTTATAGTGCCTTCTGTGTTCAGTGGACTACCATCGATGTGGTAATTCATGGGAACCGGGTTTTTCCCAAAGGATGATGACACATTATTTGGCATTGAGCTTAACGCCATGGTTCTGACACCAGTCATTGGTTTCAGTGAGGCCTTTCTGTAGGATGTCAACATCACTTGGGGAGTTAATAACTCCCAACTTGCAATAGTCTACGAACTTTGTCAGCCAGAGTCCCTTTGTGTTGTACTAGACTTCAGAGAAGTAGGTAACCAAACAGGAGTGGACTCCGGACCGAACCTGGTGGGACTATACTCGTGACGGGTTGGCAGTCTGACTTAGGAATCCACTACTTTCACATTGTGGGTTCTTCCTGAGAGCCAGTTTGCAACCCACCTAGTGATATAGGGGTTGATGCCTAGTTTAGTGAGTTTTTCTATGATTCTTGAATGGGGAATGTTATCAAAGGCCTTGGCCAGATCAAGGTAGGCTGTATGAACCACCTTGCCTTCATCCACAGCTCTGGTGACTTGACTCAAAGAAGTTGACCAAGTTGAGTAGGCATGATCTACCCTTCACAAACCCAAACTGTGTGGGATCCAGAGTTTTGAGATTCCCTATATCCTTGTTTATTTGGTCCATGATGATGCTTTCCATAACTTTTGCATATCAGACTTATCAGGCTAATGGAACAATAGTTCCCAGGGTCTGTAGTCGTTCCTCCTTTGTGGAGAGGGATGACTGTAGCAGTGCGCCATTCGGTAGGGACAAAGCCTGAGGTGAGGCTGTGATTGAACAGGGCACACAGGTGAGGTGCCAGTTCATTCACTAATTCATGTAGAACGCAGCCAGGGATATTGTCAGGTCCCATAGAAGCTGTATTCTTGGCCTGGGACAGTTCTGTTTTAACCTGTGTAGCAGTAATACTGGGTGCCTGACAATCTACTGGTATTGTGACTGGTCACTTGGAGAGAGGGGTAAAGGTGGCACTGAATCTGTTGGCCAGTATATTGGCAATATCTGTTGGCTTGGTATAGGAAGTACCATTGTGCAGTAGCTCAGAGCAAATCTAGGTTTTGCCATGGAGATTCTTTACATAACTATAGAAGGCCTTGTGGTTTTCTTTTACTATCTGCTGCAATTCTTTTTTCATAGCTAGCTTTAGAGGATTTGATGAGGTATCGCAACCTTCTGTTGAGGCTGATAAGGGAGTTTTTCCAGTCTTGGGACTTAACCTTATTCTGCATCAGTTTCTTCCTCTTGTAGAGTTTGTTTATGGCAGGGGACCACCCGATTGGCTTCTTTTTCTTGTGGGAGTGTGTCTTGGTTCTATCTGGTATGGCGAGATCCATGCATTTGTGTACGTGTTCGTACAGTGCATTGGTGTATGATTCGGCGGTAATGCAATTGATCTCCATTTGCATGGGTGCGGTAAAGTTAACCACCTCTGTTTTTAGGAGCCAAAAGTTGGCTTTTGAGAAGTTTTTCATGGTGATTACCTTTGCGGAGGGGATGTGGATTTCCAAGGTGATTAGTTTTGTGGTCTGATCTCACCAGGGAGGAGTTGACTATTGGTGTAGAGCAGCGGTCGCCCATGTTAGTAATGACCAAGTCAAGGATGTTGCTGTCTCTAGTGGGGGTAAGAACGAGCTGGTCCAGGGCATTGGAGATGATGAATTCCAGGAAACATTGGGCATGATTGGTACATGAGTAGATGTTCTTCGTGTTTCACTGTTGCAGTCATCACATTTGGGTTATCTGCTTGCAGTAGCACTCAGTCAGCTTGATTATCAAAGTCTTGGGTCCTGCGTCAGTTGCTGTCTCATCTTCCATGACGTCAAGTAGTCAGGGGTATAAAGCATGCAGCCTACGCCATTACATCAGTCTTTCTTGCCGTGCGGTGCCCGAAGCAGAAGCAGTTTGCAAGTGCCGGTCGGCCGACTCCTAAAATTTTCGTTTTCGAGTTTCAGAACTGAGTCTTCAACTAAAGCCAAGTACCCCGTTGGAGAAATCTTTTCTTGCTGTAAACCGATGTCAGTAAAAGTCAATATTTGTATATCTTGTGGAAAGCAAATGCCTCAAAGATTTTCATACCTACTGTATTCCTTGCCTAGGCCCTGACCACAAGGTACCTCGCTGTCGGTTTTTAAATAACGAACTATTTGTCGTCTGTATATTTACGCTTCTAAATATTTTGGTACTCTGTTCAATTACCCAGATGTGGCTTCGGTAAGCCACCTGACTACCGACATTCTGAAAAATCGCAAAGATAGAAACAGAGGCTGTCTAGGTCGAAAGCTTCCGACGAAGCTTCTCCTAAGCTAGTCGATGGTACTCCAGTGAGGCGCTTTCACAGCCCCTGATACCCGCTACTTCAGATTCGCAGGCCTCTACTGATACCCATTCGGAGTCCGGTATGCAGCGAGATGCTTCAACTGTGGAACCTGCACATGTCTCTAACTTGGATGGGTCCGGAGCCGCTGTGCAGGCACCAGCTTCTGAGGGTGTATTCAGGCCTACTGACTTGCATATTAAACCAACGCCATTTTCTTCTTCAAGGCCTAAAACTCATCCATGCCTAGAAAAGACGCCCAGACCGCGTGGTCAGGCCTCTATGCCTAAAAAAACAAGTGATAAGAATGGCTGAAGGCCAACCTTCCCCCTCTAAGAGACCTTGGATTGAACTTGCCTTATGATTCTTCTGATCAGGATTCTGAAATTGCTGTTTCCTCGGATGACCAGGATTTATCCTTGTCTACCTATGAGGATTCTGATGCAGAGGACTCTATTCCCTCTGCTTCTCCTCCAGAGAATTTCTCTATTGGTGAACCCTTGCATACTCTTTGGGAGCATTTCCTCTGGGAAAGCCAGGATTACTCTGACTCTAAAAAGAAGCTTAGGGATTTCTTACTCCTACCCCAACACAGGCCTTTAGCTATCTCCCCTGTACTGGACATTGTTGATGCCTTTTTGGAATCTAGCTCGGCCCCTGACTCCTTACCTCCTGCTCCTAGAAAACCAGATAGATGTTACAGGGATGTTCTTCGTGTTTCACTGGTGCAGTCATTACATTTGGGTAATCCTGCTGGCAGGTTGCCCTCAGCCGGCCTGAATTCCAAAGTATTGGGTCCTGCGTCGGCCCCTTCCCTGACGTCAAGTCGTCAGGGGTATAAAAGAAGCAGCAGACGCCATTTTCTTCAGTCTTTCTTGCCGCGTGGTGCCCGAAGCCGAAGCAGTTTGCACGTGCCGGTCGGTCGAATCCTGAAATTTTCGTGTTTGAGTTTCAGAACCAAAGTCTTCAATAAAGCTAAGTACCCCGTTGGGGGAACTTGCTCCAGACCGATGTCAGAAAAAGTTAATAATTGTATTACTTGTGGAAAGCAAATACCTCATAAGGATTTTCATTCTTACTGTATTCCTTACCTAGGCCCTGATCACAACGTTTCTGGTTGTCGGTTTTGTGCTAGATTTAACCAACGCATTATTAAGCATCGGTATAATTTTGCTTTAAAGTATTTTGGTAGCCGGTTTAATTATCCTAAAATGTCATCGGATAGCCATCCGACTACCGGAGTTTACAAAAAACGCAAAGAAAAGGATAGAGAAAAACAACCGAGGTCCAAAACCGATGACTAAGCTTCTCCTAAGCCAGTTTCCGGTTCGCCGGTTCTCAGAGGCGCTTTCGCAGCCCCTGGCACCTGCTACTTTAGAGTCGCAGGCCGCTACAGACACCCACGTGGAGTCTGCCATGCCGCTGGATACTCAAAGTATTGGAGCCTTGGACGCTAATCCCTCAGATGGTCCGGAGCCGCTGAGCAGGTACCGGCTTCTGAGGGTGTATTCAGACCACAACATCTTTACATTAAAACAACTTCAGCTATAAAGACTAAAGCAGCTTCTAAAGCAAAGAAACAAACTCATGAGCCACGTGTACAGGCCTCTATGCCCAAAAAACAGATGATCAAGATGGCCGAAGACCTGATTACCGTGATCAGGGGTTCCCATCCCCCTCCTGAGAGGCCTAGGCAAGACACTGACTATGAATCTTCAGATCAGGTTTCTATTTCTTCTGATTCCTCTTCTGATCCGGGATATTCTTTACCCCCATGAGGATTTTGATGCTGAATAATGTATACCTTCAGCATCCCCTCCTGAGGATTATTCCTTTGGGGAAACCTTGCATACCAAGAAGGGAGCATTTTCACTGGGAAAGCCAAGATTTTTCAGAATCTAAAAAGAGACACTGGGATTTCCTTTTACTACCTCAACACAGGCCTCTAGCCATTCCCCCTGTGTTAGACATTGTAGATGTGTTTTTGGAGTCTAGTTTGACCCCTGACTCCTTACCTCCAGCTCCTCTTAAGCCTGACCGATATTACAGAGTTCCTAACTCGCACAAATTTCTTTTTAAAAACCCTGCTGCTGACCCAGGAACGGTTTCACAGGATCCCAAGGGAGTTAAGGCCTCTACAGCAAAAAAACCCATCCCCCTCTGACAGAGATTCAAGGGCACTGGATAGATGGGAAAGGTTTACACATCTGCAACTTTGGTTATAAGGGATTTAAACTGTCAGTTTCATATGCTCAAGTATCAGCAACATCTCATGGGATTGGCTTAAACAGAAAATGTTAAATTCTGAATGTGCTGAAAACAAGGAAATGCAGGATTTATTGCATGCAGCTGAACAAGTTGGAAAGCATGCTTTGCAATGGGGTTTTGATTCTTTGGAGGCCTCCTGCAGGGCCGCAGTTAAGGGTTCTGTAATTAGGAGGTATGCTTGGTTAAAGGAACAAAATCTGCCTGATCATGTTAAAGTTAAATTAGCAGATGCACCTTTACAGCATGATACTTTGTTTGATGTTAAGGCAGAAGAGGTGTTAAAGAAAATGGAAGGCAAAGCCAACTCTATGCAAGCTGTTAAAGATTTTTTACAAGTACAGCCACCTAGGTTTGGTAGACACTGGCCTACAAAAAATTGGTCCCTTCCTGTGTCAGACCTCAAAGGGGCAGATCCCAGGTGCAAGGTTCTTATAGGTCAAAACAATGGGGTGCTTCTACCTACAAAGCTGGAGAAGATAAAGCACAAACATACAGAAAGCAGTCCCAATGACTTTCCCTTGCCTGCACCAAGCACTTATCTTCTGGCAGCACCCTTAGGGGGAAAATTAGCACTTTTTGCTCAAAATTGGCACATTATAACCCAGGACAAATGGGTTCTAAATATAGTGTCACAAGGCTATAAATTCCATTTCCATACTCTGCCAAAGGCAAATGGCTGGCCAGATCTGCCAAAAAATCAGTGGGCAGAGGCACAAAAACAAGTCTCATCCCTCATGGACATGGGGGCCATTCAGCAAGTACCAGAGCAAGAGCAGGGACAAGGATTTTACTCGACTGTTCTTGGTATCCAGAAAGGACAAGGCCTGGAGGCAGATACTGGACCTATCTATTCTGAACGCATTCCTGGATATTCCATAATTCAAAATGTTGACTTTGCAGCAGCTTCTGCCCATGCTGGGCAAGAACGCTTGGCTTGTGACTTTAGACCTAAAAGAGGCATACCTGCATGTTCCAATCAGACAATCGTGCAGAAGACACCTCAGATTCAAGGCTGGTTCAATGCATTACCAATTCTCTGCACTGCCCTTTGGCTTATCTACTGCGCCCAGGGTCTTTACAAAGTGCCTGGCACCAGTAATTGCATTCTGCAGACAGAGGAATACAAATATATCCTTACTTGGATGACTGTCTCTAATTCAAGCAGAGAACAAGGGCATTCTTCAACATCTGACGTTTGTGAAGACTTCTAACATGCCCTAGGGTACACAGTCAACGAAAAGAAATCAAAACTAGTCCCCTCTTAAGAGATAACATTCCTGGGTGCAGGCTTGAATACAACTGCCCAGATGGTTTATCTCACGCCAGACAAAGGCAACTGACTACCTATTTCACAATGTTGGCAACAAAGGCCCCGTTATCTGCAAGAAAAATTCTGCAGGCTTTGGGCTTCATGGCATCCTGCATCCAACTAATTCCATATGCAAGACTGCATATGAGGAAACTTCAGCGGTACCTAAAAAGTGTTTGGACTCAACATTGCCACAGCCTGGAAACAGTGATTCCTCTCATTCCCTGCCTGCAACCGGAGTTTCGATGGTGGGCAAAAGCTTTTCACCAGAACAAGGGACAGCCATTCGCATTACCCCCAGCCAGGCAGACACTAACAACAGATGCATCGGACTATGCCTGGGGGGCCCACATGGCAGGAAGATGCATTCAAGGCACATGGACCTCAAACCAAATGCATCTACATATCAATCAAAGAGATGCTAGCTGTTCAAAATGCCCTGACAGCCTTCAAGGACCTACTTCATCCAGGGCAACTACTGATAGACAGACAACACCACGGTCATGTGGTATATAAACAAGTGGGGGCACACATTCTTACCCCCTTTGCAGACTAACCATGACATTGTGGGACACAGCTTTGACATACCAAGTACATTTGCAGGCACAACTCCTGCTAGAAAAGGAAAACACTCTGGCAGATGAATTAAGCAGAAACTTCATGGATCCCCACGAGTGACAGCTGGATCCACAAGTCTTCAGCATGATAACAAGGAAATGGGATGCCCGGACATAGATCAATTTGCCTCCCCTCACAACTACCAACTAAAAAGATTCTGCACAAGGACTTATCACAGACAAGCTTGGAAGGTGGACGCCCTATCTTTCAGCTGGAAAAACCTATCCGTATATGCCTTTCCTCCACTGCCTCTCCTCCCCAAGGTACTCCTAAAGGTCAGATAGGAGAAACCAAAGATGATACTGATTGCCCCGGACTGGCCCCACCAGTACTGGTATCCAATCCTAAGGAACTTGTCTCTATGCTCAGCTTAGCCACGCCAACACTGGTATCCCCTCTTGTGCAGTGTCACTGCTGGCACCATGGCACCTGTCTCAGACCCCTACCCTGCTGTCACAGCAGGAAAGCCAGATTTTGCACCCTCAGCCTCAAACCCTGAACTTGGCAGCCTGGCTAATTAACCTGATCTCTCTGTTACTATCCCTCAGTAAGCAAGTGTTGGGTGTTATTCTGGAGGCAAGGAGGCCTAGTACTAGAAAATCCTATGCTGAAAAATGGAAAAGATTGTGTGCCCAGAACCAATCTCAAGGAAATGAATGCAGCAGTGCCCAATTTACGTCAGATTCTTCAATACTTAACTGAGATGCTTCACAAGGGCCTTTCCTTTCCCTCCATCAAAATTCATGCCTCAAGCCATTTCAGCTCATTACAACGCAGAACCACCCCTCTTCTCTCATCCACTGCTCAAGCAGTTCCTCAGAGGGGACAAAAACTTAAGACCACCCAGGAGAGCCCCTACTCCAGCCTGGGACCTTAACTTTGTATTGGAAAAACTCGCTCTACCTCCTTTTGAGCCAGCTGCAAGTGCAGAGTTAAAATTCCTTTCTTGGAAAACGCCTTCCTTTTAGCCATCACTTAAGCAAGAAGGGTGTTTGAATTACAGGCCCTTATGGCAGTGGAGCCTTTCATCATCTTTCATGCGGACAGGGTGTCCCTCAGGACCAATCCTTCTATCATGCCCAAGGTAGTATCCAGTGTGGCTTTTAATCAGTCTATTAATTTGCCAACCTTATTTGCTAACCCACAGAACAAAGGGGGACGTATACTGCACTCCTTAGATGTGCACAGACAACTTAGATTTTACTTGGACAGGCCTAAACCTCTCAGGAAATCTGAACAGCTGCTGGTGGCATTTGCTGCAGGGGCAGAGGGGAAGGCAGTTTCAAAGTAAACCATTTCTAAATGGATAGGCCATTGCGTTCATTTCTGCTATAAGCACCATGTAAAACCTGTCCCACAGGGGATAAGACCGCATTCAACCAGGGCTGCATCTACCTCTACAGCCTTTCTCAGAGGTGTCCCTACCATGGAGTTCTGTGCATACTTTCATCAAGCATTACCATTTGCCAATTTTCTCTAAATCCAGAGCTGGCTTTGCCACTGCAGTCTTGCAGGGCCTTATAGATGGTCCTAATTCTAATTTCCTTCTCCCATCCTTAGCTTTGGGAATCTACCGAAATGTGATGACTGCAACAGTGAAACACGAAGAACGTAGTACAGTTGTGTACACTTCCCATAAATGTAGATGTTCGAGTGTATTCACTGTTGCAGTCCTAGTTACCCTCCCTCCAGCCCCCTGACGTCTATTGGCTATACCTCTATTCTTCCTTACTACGTTTAAAGCTTTTTGGTGTATTTGCTTTTTTGTTGGAGGTGTAACCTTGCATATATAATTGCTTCCCATTATGGGGGCACCTGACATCTGTGGCAAGAAAAACTGTAATGGCGTCGGCTGAATGCTTTATACCCCTGACTATCTGACGTCATGGGAGATGAGACAGCAACCGAAGCAGGACCCAAGACTTAATCAGGCCGACTGAGGGCTACTGCAAGCAGATAACCCAAATGTGATGACTGCAATGGTGAATACACTCTAACATCTACATTTATGGTAAGTGTACACAACTGTACTTTCCGTTGTTTTCTGCCTCAGTACCCACTCCTTCAAATAACTGTTTTTCCTTGTCTTGTGGCAGAAAATTGGTCCCTTTCCCCCAATTTCAGAAATCTCATTACTAACCTTAAAAATATTCCATTTTCTTCTTACTATTCCCTTGATATTGTTGGAATACTGATTTTCTAAAATAAATGCTTTTTCAAATTGTGTTGTTTATGGGGTCTTTCCTTACCATTTCCATCCTCAGTAAAGGTTGGTATTTCTTCCCCCACCCTTCATATACTTTAATTTGTTCATCCACCATTTTTGTGGGGTACCCTCTATCTATTAACATATCCTTTAATATTTCAAGCTCCCATCAAAAAATTCTCGTACTCTGATGTCATCCTTGCTATTATAACAGCCTGGCCTTCTTTTCTGAGCCTGTGGATGATTAGTAGTATAATGCAAATGGGCATTACAAAAAGTGCCCATCCTAAAGATGTTGGATTTAAATCTAGAATTAGTGTGGGATATGTAGGTATCCAAGTAGCTGATCCCTACCTGTCTGTAGGTGCAAGTAAACCTAAAATAATTACATCAACCATTTAAGTACTCCATAAATTTAGGAATATCTTCTGCTCCATCCCACAAAATAAAAATATCCAAAAATCTCATGTAAAAGTGTATATTCTTAGCAAAAGGATTGGGGACCACAGATTTTTCCCATCTTAACATCACAATGTTGGAAAAGGTGGGGGTGCATGCTGCCTCCATAGCTATTCCTATAATTTGCAGGTAGAATTCACCTTCGAAGTGGACAAAATTATTCTCTAATACAATTTTGACCAATTCCCTGACCACAGAAATGTATTCCTTGGAGAGGATTTCTCCCCCCAAATCTCAGGAAAATAGTCCACACCCTCTCTTTTAGGTATTGTGGGAAAGCAAGTCTACCACATCAATAGTTTAGGAAGGGTAACATCTTTTTTCCATAAACTTTGCTTAAAAAATCCCATGAGTCCTTCACCAAATGTGGGGTTTTGTTGACCATTTCCTTAATCCATTTGTCTATTAGAACAGCAATAGGGTGGGTTTTAGATCCCCTTGAAGATGCTATTGGCCTAAATGATGGATTTTGTATCCCTTTGTGCACTTTAGGTATACCAATTATATTTGGAATTGTGCTTTTAGGTTGTTGTAAAAACCAAAAAGTGCCCATATCAGTATGCCTGTCTAAAAGATGCTCCTCAAGTATGAGTCAGTCTGATATGCTGTGTTGATTTCATTGAGTGTATGTACCATTATTGTGAAGCAGGTTTGTCATAACATTTTTATAATCTTCCATTTTCATCAAAACAACCCACCCCCCTTTGTCTGGTTTCATTATTTTTACATCTTTGCTCTTTCCTAAATCATCCACAATTTTGTTCTCCTTCCTAGAAAGATTGGAATACATTTATCTCTGAAAAATGTGCAATCAATTTCCTCTAACAGCCTTTTCAAATACCTGAAGTAAGGGGTGTAAAGGGGGGTTAAATAAACTACTACCTTTCAAAAACAAACTCTACCCTCCTTTTCATTGGTTCTGATTTGGTCTTTGAAGTATACTTCTATGTTCTACTTTCTGGTAAACACTTATTCCACAAGGCAGTTTGCTACATCACTTGCCCTAATTGGCACACATTTAAATCCTTTAGAAAACAACATAAAATGTTTAGTTAATGGGAGATCTGTATGATTATATATTTTAAATCCCCTGTAGAGACCTATGATACTGTCCTCACTGTACTTAATCATTTCTTCATCCCTGTACCATTTCTGTGACTGTCTTTCTTGGGAGAGTGCTGTCGATTCTGTCCAGAATCTATGGTCTGCCGTGATCTGCTGGTCAGTCTTTCTGACCGGCGTACTGGTGGAAAATTCTGCTGTTTGGGGGGAAAATGTCTGACTCGTCCAACCCCCTGTGAGCGTGCCTTGGTGGTAACTGATCCATTTCCCTATTATTTGTACCTGTTAACCTACTAGTACCCCTTATACTACTGGAACAGTGTATGCCTTGTTCTGTGCATATTGTTTAACATCTCTCAAGTTTCCTTTGCTGCCTTACATACACTTTGTCAACCTTTTTTTTATCAGTCGTCCATTATTTTGTCATACGTACCTTTGTGTTGATCAAAAATTAAATCTTTTAAAATAGACTTATTTAACTCCTCAATTTCTGACCCAAAAATACTTAAGGTACTTTCATTATACGTAATGATTTTAGATAACTCATACCCACATTTATCAAAAAAAAGAAATCTGCAATGATTTCAGTATTGTACAACAGTCCAAATGGAAATTTATACATTCTCAGACCTCTGGGTACAATTTGCAACTTGATGCATTCCCTCAAGTATCCAGTTTCAATCTGCAAACTTTTGAATTGAGTTTTTCTCTCTTAAAGAAAAGATTAATTATTTGTGTCAGGTAAACCTTAGTTCGTACAGTTTCTTTCTCCTTCTTGAAAATGTGTTTTCTCCTTGTTTAAAAAATATGATGGACAGAGTGTTCATTTTTAATAAGTTAGCTTTAAAATTAACTTGCTCGTTCACATCTTTACTTCTGAGTACCAAGTCCTGGTGCAGTAGAAACACCTTGGACACAAAAGTGAACAGTGCCTGTTTTGGAGCCGTTTTGACTTTCATCTGCCCCTTCTCACTTGTTGATATACCTCTCCATTAAGGTTGTGTGGGACCATATGTACTGTACAAGGAGGGGATTGGACTAGAGTGCCCTGGCCAAACCTACCATGTTGACCAATGAAGAACATGCATTTTTGTTCCGGGTGTTACACGTACAAACCATGAATAATAGGTTAGGGGACCATGTTAATCAGTGCGTGTGGAACTACAGTAGATCTTGTTTGGGGGCACACAGGGGGGGCTGGGTCTTAATGACTCTGTCCCCCTTAAACCAGTTTTAAAGTCTAGGAAATTAAAATATTTTAGACTTCAAGTATTTATGATTATTTTTTATATTTTTTTAGTACTTTGAAATCTGTGTGTATATATTTGTGCACATACATTGTTGGATAGATATATTAATTTATGTAGTATATGTATTGTGCAAGAGCATATATTTGTATATATGAGCCTGAACACAAGTGTGAGGGTTGATGGTAGTTCTATGTATTTGATTGGCTGTTTCAAAGTTTGAAATGTGTATTTAAGTAGATGTTAATTGATTCTTGGTTGTCTGATGAAGCAATGTTGAGCATTGCGAAAGCGCTCACTCATTTTCAATAAAACGTTGGATTATTTATATTTTGTGGACTATCTAATTCTATTTCAGTTACTTCAGCTTTTGGGTTTTATTTTACTGCTTGAATTGTTTGCCTCGCTTACTGGGTCCAGTTGGGAAGATTTGTTGAATTTGCTTTTGGTATTTTGGAGAGAATGAACATTTAATCCTAGGAGTGGAGATTGGCAAAGACTACTTATAAAGAAAGAGTTAATGTGGCAGTGGAGACTAAATGCAGCACTACCCCTGGGTCAAGTTTCCATACTACCAATATTTAAAGGAAAAAGATGTTTTAACTTAATGTATTTACATGAATTTTATATGCATTAATTTTAACACAAAAAAATCTTTTTGCTATATGTTTTGGAACATTTTATTATGGATTCACGTTTTTTAATGAGGTTTGAAAGAGAATTTAAAAAAAGGGGGAGAAGTAGATTTGTTTGCCTAGTAAAAATCAAAGTTCCTCCAAGTCAGCAGGATACACTCAGCTGGAAATTTTATTCAAGATCTAGACACAAATCATAAGCGCTTTCTGCTCCAACCACAAGACTTCATCAGATACAATTACCCATACTCCTTGTTATTTTTATACATTCCACCAAAGTTAATTTCAATTAACCGATCTACTTATCCCCCTTTTTTTAAATTCTCTTTCAAACCTCATTTAAAAAAAAAAAAAAAAAAATTAGATTTTCTTGCCAACCCAGCCACTGGGGATGCACAAGCCAGTGTATTTCTTTGTGCCGGTCCCAAGCCCGGATAAATGGGGAGGGTTGCATCAGGAAGGGCATCCGGCGTAAAAATTCTGCCACATCACTTATGGCGCAAAAATTTCATATTTCCATACCGGATCGGTCGAGGCCCGGGTTAACAACGACCACCGCCAGTACTGTTAGCCAACAGGGTGCTGGCGGAAATTGGGTTACTGTTTGCCGAAGGAGAAGAGAAGGGCGAAGGCATGCCCAAAAGCAGGAAGAGAGGAGGAAGGTTAGGAGTGTAGCAGTGAGGGTAGGAACTTTGAATGTTGGCAGTATGACTGGTATAGGAAGAGAGCTAGCTGATATGATGGAGAGAAGGAAGGTTGATATATTGTGCGTGCAAGAGACCAGATGGAAGGGAAGTAAGGCCAGGTGTTTAGGAAACTGGTTCAAATTGTTCTATCATGGTGTGGATGGCAGGAGAAATGGGGTAGGGGTTATACTAAAGGAACAATATGCCAAGAGTGTTTTAGACGTGAAGAGACTGACAGAGTGATGTTTATGAAGCTCGAAATTGATGGTGTAATGATGAATGTTGTTAGTGCATATGCTCCACAAGTTGGGTGTGCGATGGATGAGAGAGAAATTTTGGAGTGAGTTGGATGAAGTTGTGGTGAGTGTACCCAAGGGTGAGAGACTAGTGATTGGAGCGGACTTTAGTGGGCATGTTGGTGAAGTGAACAGAGGGGATGAGGAAGTGATGGGTAGGTATGGTGTTAAGGAGAGGAATGCAGAAGGTCAGATGATTGTGGATTTTGCGAAAAAGATGGACATGGCTGTGGTGAATACGTATTCTAAGAAGAGGGAGGAGCATAGGGTGACGTACAAGAGTGGAGGAAGATGCACACAGGTGGATTATATCCTATGTAGGAGGGCCAGTCTGAAGGAGATTGGAGACTGTAAAGTGGTGGCAGGGGAAAGTGTAGTTAAGCAGCATAGAATGGTGGTCTGTAGGATGACGTTGGTGATCAAGAAGAGGAGGAGTGTAAAAGCAGTGCCAAGGATTAAATGGTGGAAGTTAAAAAAGGGTGATTGTGAAGTGGAGTTTAGGGAAGAGTTAAGACAGGCACTGGGAGGCAGTGGAGAGTTACCGAATAGCTGGGTAACTACAGCAGAACTAGTAAGGGAGACTGCTAGAAAGGTGCTTGGTGTGACATCTGGACAGAGGAAGGAGGACAAGGAGACCTGGTGGTGGAATGAGGAAGTACAGGAGAGTATACAGAGGAAGAGGCTGGCGAAAAAGTGGGTTTGTCAAAGAGATGAAGAAAGACTAGTATAAGGAGATGAGGCGCATGGCAGAGAGAGAGGTGGCGAAAGCTAAGGATAAGGTGTATGGAGAGTTGTATGAGAGATTGGACACTAAAGAGGGAGAAAAGGACCTGTACCGATTGGCTAGACAGAGGGACAGAGCTGGGAAAGATATGCAGCAAGTAAGGGTGATAAAGGATAGTGAGGGAAAGGTACTCACAAGAGAGGAGTGTGTGTTGAGTAGATGGAAAGAGTATTTTGAGAGGCTGATGAATGAAGAGAATGAGAGAGAGAGAGAAGGTTGGATGATGTGAGGATAGTGAATCAGGAAATGAAACAGATTAGCAAGGAGGAAGTAAGGACAGCTATGAAGAGGATGAAGAATGGAAAGGCTGTTGGCCCAGATGACATCCCAATGCTTAGGAGAAATGGCAGTGGAATTTTTAACTAGATTGTTTAATGAAATTTTGGAAAGTCAGAGGATGCCTGAGGAGTGGAGAAAGTGTTTTGGTACCTATCTTTAAGAGTAAGGGTGATGTGCAGAGCTGCAGTAACTACAGAGGGATAAAATTGATCAGTCACAGCTCGAAGTTATGGGAAAGAGTAGTAGAAGCTAGGTTAAGAAGGGAGGTGATTAGTGATCAGCAGTATGGTTTCATGCCAGGAAAGAGCACTACAGATGCAATGTTTGCTCTGAGAGTGTTATTGGAGAAATCCAGAGAAGGTCAGAAGGAGTTGCATTGTGTCTTTGTAGACTTGGAGAAAGCATATGACAGGGTGCCTAGAGAAGAGTTGTGGTATTGTATGAGGAAGTCGGGAGTGGCAGAGAAGTATGTAAGAGTGGTACAGGATATGTATGAGGGTAGTGTGACATTGGTGAGGACTGCAGTGGGAGCGACAGATCCGTTTAAGGTGGAGGTGGGATTACATCAAGGATCAGCTCTGAGTCCTTTCTTATTTGCAGTGGTGATGGACAGGTTGACAGATGAGATCAGACAGGAGGCCCTGTGGACTATGATGTTTGCAGATGACATTGTGATCTGTAGTGAGAGTAGGAATCTGGTTGAGGAGACTCCAGAGAGGTGGAGATGTGCTCTAGAGAGCAGAGGAATGAAGGGCAGCAGGGCTAAGACAGAATATATGTGTGTAAATGAGAGGGAGGGTAGAGGAATGGTGAGGATGCAGGGAGTAGAGTTGGTAAAGGTGGACGAGTTTAAGTACTTGGGATCAACAGTTCAGAGTAATGGTGAATGTGGAAGAGAGGTGAAGAAGAGAGTACAGGCAGGGTGGAATGGGTGGAGAAGAGTGTCAGGAGTGATTTGTGACAGACTGGTACCAGTAAGAGTGAAAGGGAAGGTCTAAAAGAGGGTAGTGAGACCAGCTATATTATATGGGTTGGAGACAGTGGCATTGACAAAAAGGCAGAAGTCAGAGCTGGATGTGGCAGAGTTAAAGATGTTAACATTTGCACTCTGTGTGACTAGGATGGATAGGATTAGGAATAAGTATATTAGAGGGTCAGCTCATGTTGGACAGTTTGGAGACAAAGCAAGAGAGACGAGATTGCGTTGGTTTGGACATGTGCTGAGGAGGGATGATGGGTATATTGGGAAAAAGATGCTAAGGATGGAGCTGCCAGGTAAGAGGAAAAGAGGAAGGCCTAAGATAAGGTTTATGGATGTGGTGAGAGAGGACATACAGGTGGTTGGTGTGACGGAGCAAGATGCAGAGGATAGGAAGAAATGGGAAGAGATGATCCGCTGTGGCGACCCCTAACGGGAAAAGCCGAAGGATGATTATGGGAGTCAGATTTGTTTGCCACTATTCTTGTTTTTTCCAGGTTTACTATTGAAGAGGTGCCTGTGTCCCAAAGGGAGGTGGGGTTTTATTTAAGAATTGTTACTAGTGCCCAGAAAAGTGGGTACTAGGAGACTGATTGATTCTAGACCTCTCTCATCTAAACACTTTTTTTTTTTTCTGAAGGTGTCTTCCTTTCAGTTGTTGACCCTTCAGACTGTTTCCTCTCTTGCTCCATCAGGCCTTTCTAGTGTCTTTGGATCTCAAGGTCACTTATCTCCTATTCCTATCCATCGTCTTTTTCAGGAAGTTTTTGCATTTCTCTACTTTCTGGCATTTTCATTTCTGTGCTTTGGCCTTTCTGCTGCCCCAAGGGTATTAATCAAATGCCTCACTCCTGTGATTGCATTTTGCAGGCTTCAAGAGATCCATATATTTCCTTACTTGGATGACCTACCGATTCAGGCATCCTCTCCCGAGATCCTTTTTCAAAATCTTCGTTTTGCCATTTCTCTTCGGAGCCTATAGGAGTTCACGATAAGCTTCAAAAAGTATTTCTCAGGATCATGTCTTTCTGGGTTGCAGGATTCAGACAGTGCCAGTGCTGGCATCCCTGCCTCTTCTAAAAGCCTTGGTTCTTGTATCTTACAAAGTCTTCTCCATTACAGCCAGGGAGTTTCTGAGGGCTCTGGGTTTCATGTCTTCAACCATTCTGATGCTCCCTCTGCCCAAACTCCACGTGGGGAAGTTCCAGTGGTTTCTGAAGTCTGTGTGGCTTCAAGATCCACATCCTCTACAGTTTACAGTTCCTCTTCCTTGTCTCAAGAAGGAACTTCTTTGGTGGATTTAGCAGTTGTCTCTGAATCCAGGGTTCCCTTTTCATCCCCCTCTTCCCTCTCAGGATCTGTTCACAGATGCTTTAGATATGGGATGGGGATCGACTTGGCTCCCTGAGGGTACAGGGAGTTTGGTTGCCTCGTCAGCAGAAGGAGCACGTCATTGTCTAGATGAGAGCTCTTAAGCTGGTGCTTCAGGCCTTTCATCCCCTTTTCTCTCTGGGGTGCCTAAAGGTATTCACAGTCATTACCACAGTTATGTGGTATATCAACAAATGGGGCGGGGGGGTTAAGATCTTCCCTTCTTTGCCAGTTGGCACACTTCTGGTATGGGATCTGGCTGTTAAGTGACTCTTCAGGCAGTTTATATTCCCACATTGTGGCAGACACTGTGAGCAGGTCCTTCACTTAATCCTTCGAATGGAAGCTTCACAGGGATGCATTTCTGGACATTGCTCAGAGGAAGGCAAAGAGATCTACTTGAGGAGTACCCCACTGGTGAACAATCAACTTCCTCTGTTTTGTGCCAGAATCCCAGCTCCTCTGGTGTGGAAGGTGGATGCCCTTTCATTTTCTTGGAAGTGGATGTTTCTTAACGCATTCCCTCCCCTTACTTTCATTCCAAAAGTCCTGTTTCAAGATTCAACAGGATGCTCCCAAAATCTTGTTGGTGACTCCCTTTTGGCCATGATGACACTGGTTCCTTCTACTTCTGCATCTAGCCAAGGGCAGTCTTCACAAGTTACCTCACAGGGTGGATTTACTCACACAAGACACGGGATCTCTCATTCCATCCCCACCTGTCCAAACTTCACCTGACACTGTGGGTGATAGGGTTTTGATTCCTTAGACACCTTTTTTTTTTTTTCTTTTTTGAGGATGTGCCAGGAAGCCTACTACTAGGAAATCCAACTGGAAGAGGTTTTCTATTTGGTTTATCTGTCATAACCTGGAGCCACTTACTGTGGATGTTCCTTTTGGTTCTCTGTGTGAGTTGCTCAGTGCTGGTTTGGCTTTTCTTTCTGTTAAGGCCCATTCGTCAGCTCTTCTCCTTGTCTGCCTTTTACTTCTCATTTAGCTTCTAGATTTGAAGCTGAGCAATTCCTTAAAGGCATCTTAATGTTAGACCGTCCAGGAAGCCTGTTCCTCCTCCCTGTGATCTTAATTTTGTTCTGTAGAAATTGACTCCGGCTCCTTTTGAGACTGCGGTTTCAGCTTCCTTGCAACATTGTTCTTGGAAGACTGTTCTTTGTTAGCTCTTACTTCTACTAGACGGGTGTCTGAGTTGCAAGCCGTTATATTTTGGCCGCCGTTTTTGATATTCCACATGGGCAGGGTGTTTCGTAACTAATCCTTTTTTATGCCTAAGATTATTAATGAATTGTCACTTACAGTCTATTAATTTCCCTACTTTTTTCCCCTCTCTCCAGTTTTTGACAGTGAGAGGGTGCTGCATACTTTGAACGTGCATAGACTACTCAGATTTTATTTGGGTAAGACTAAAGCTGTTAGAAGATTGGATCAGTTGTTTCCTTTCATCCTAGGTCTTTAGGATTATCTGTTTCCGAGCAAGCTATTTCTACTTGGATTTCAAAGGCTGTTTCTTTTTGTTACACTTTTTTTATAATGGTACGAGCCTTCCTTCCTTCTTCTGTAAAGGCTCATTCTACTAGAGATGTGGCTTCTTTTATTGCTTTTTTTCAATTGTTCAGATACTATTTATATTCTTGAAGCAGCTACCTGGACTTCTGTGCATACCTTTACTAAACATTACAAGTTGGATGGTATCTCTAGAGCTAGAACTGGTTTTGCTATTGCCATCTTTCATGGCTTCTTAGAGGGCTCTACTGCTGCTTCCTCCTCCCAAGTTTCCTCTTGAGCTTTTGCACTCTCCCATATGTGATGAATACTGCAGCAGTGAATGTAAGGACGTAGTACAGTTATGATTCTAAAGACAACCACAAAGCATTCTATAGCTATGCCAAGAATCTCAATGGCAACACTCAGATCTGCTCTGAGTTACAGCACAATGGCACTAAATATACAGACCCAACTGATACTGCCAACATCCTGGCAGATAGGTTCAGTGCTCACTTTACCCCCCCTCTCACCCCCTAAAGAGCCCATCTCTATACCGGAAGAATGCAAAGTTCCTGTAATAACAGCTGCACAGGTAAAAAAACACACTCTCCAAAGTCAAGAACACCGCATCCATGGCACCAGACAACATCCCAGGCTGCATTCTACACGAACTGGCACCCCACCTAAGTACCATGTTCAGTCATAGCCTCACCTCCGGCTTTGTGCCTGCTGAATGGCGCACAGCGACAGTTATCCCACTCCCCAGGGTCCGTGGTGGCTCGCCCCCCTTGTGAACTACCATCCCATTAGTCTGATGAGCCTGGTCTGCAAGGCCATGGAACGTATCATCATGGAACTTATAAACAAAGACATTGGTAATCTCCAAACTGTGGGACCCCACCCAGTTCGGGTTTGTAAAAGGTAGATCATGCCTCCTAAACCTGATAGACTTCTTTGAAGCAGTCACCAAAGCCGTAGACAAGGGTAAGGTGGTTCACACAGCCTATCTAGATCTTGCCAAGGCTTTAGACACCATCCCCCACTCTGGAATTATAGATAAACTCACTAAACTAGGTATAAATCCCTATATCACCAGATGGGTTGCCAACTGGCTCACTGACAGAACTCACTCTGTGAAAGTAGCAGACTCCAAATCTGACTTCAGACAAGTGGAGTACCACAGGGTTCAGTCCTGGGTCCTCTCCTGTGTGGTGTCTACTTCTCTGAAGTACGGGCTAACACGGTCTTTGGCTACCGAAGTTCGCAGATGACTGCAAACTAGGAGCCATAATCGAAACTCCTAATGATGTGGACATCCTACAAAGGGGCCTCTCTGAGACAGATGCCTGGTGTCAAAGCCATGGCCTCAAACTCAATGCCAAAAAGTGCATTGTCATCGCCTTTTGTAAAAACTCTGTACCCATGAACTACAATATTCGGTAGTATACTTAACACCGAAAGTGTGATAAGAGACCTTGGGACCCAGGTGGACAGTAGTCTCTTCTTTGATCATCACATCGCCACAGTAGTTAGGAAATCCTTCTACATGGCACACCTCGTCACAAAAGATTTCTCATCCAGAAAAGTAGAGGTCATTGTTCCCCTCTACTCATCACTCATTAGACCCATTATAGAGTACAATGTCCCTTTTGGTATGTAACTCACAAGACCTTTACAACAAGTGGAAAGGTTGCAGAAATACCTCACAAAGAGGATTACCGGCCTCAAACAGATGCCGTACGCAGAAAACTATAAAAACAAGTCCCAGGCTCAGGAAGGACCATTCAAACTTTAATAAAACATGAAGTGCTTTTCGTCTGCTCTGAAAGGCAGACTTCTTCAGAAGTAATGACACAGAAACAAGTTTACACAAATACTCATTAAAGCCAAAAAACGTGGGCAAATTTAAATCCTTAATCAATTAAGCGTACTGCTTAAAATCCTAGGCAACGTAGTGACATAAAAGAAGTTATTACAAGTTATAAATTGATTTAACAATGCACTATAAAGCAGTTTTACAAAAAACTACCCTTACTTGCACTATGCTACTATGAAATAAACTACCACAATTATACTATATTTAATAATGGCCATAATGTATTGCACGAAAATAAAATATAAAAATTAAAAGCAATACCTACACACCCAAAAGCAATAATAATAAAAAAGATTATTACCCAATAAATACTATTCTTATATTTTATAATAAATATAAAAATGAAAAGTAAATAATAACTTGCATTACATATTATCTCTTCAAATTGTTTAATTTCAAAATACTACTTATAGAAGTGAATTCATTTAAGCTAGGGACATTACCAGCATCCAGTCTAATTTGCCAAACTACTATGAACATTATATGTGGTTATGAAACTACAGGTAAATGGTTGCCTCCTTTGCTGATCTACAGAATCCTGTATGATTGATACCGGGATATCGGCTTCTGGTATGCCCTACGCAGACAGTCTCAAAAAACTCCAGCTTTACTCCGTTGCATATCGCCTACTCAGAAGTGATCTCTGCCTAACATACAAAGCTATGTCAAACCCAGAGCTGTTGGACATGCTCCACTTAAAGAAATCCCAATCCCTCCGAGCTGCACGCTCTAGGGACCTAAACCTTGTCACCACAATAAACAGAACATGCCGGAGGGATAGATTCATGTTCCAGAGACTTCCCATACTCTGGAATAAACTACCTATCTATATCAAACAAAGCTCCTCATTAGCACTCTTCAAGAAAAATCTTGATGATTGGATGGGAAATAGGACATTCACCCCAGGGATCACCTCTGTGGCTCTGCTAGACAGTGGCACAGGAAAATAATTTTCTTGGGTGGCAAAAGCCAGAGTACCTTTTTGACTGGGCTTGTATAGGCCCCAGGGCCGATAGCCTAGTTACCTACCTATGAACCTATAACAGTAGATATCCTTGTCTTCACTGCTGCAGTGTTCGCTCCCTCCCTCCATCCCCTAGTCTTTTTTTTCTTCCTGGATGTGCAGGTTCTCTTTGGTTTTCGTTGAACTGGTGTTCCTACTGGTACCATCTGTTCTGAGGGTGGTACGCCTGAACATCACTTTTTATGCCATACGCTACGCGAGGAGCATTTGGGTGACGTTCAACATACCTTAAAGCAATGGTAGGCTTTGGTAGACTGGCCGGACATTGGGCTACCATGGCAGGGAATCCCATAAATGATAAATACTGCAGCAGTGACATCTACTTTTATGGTAAGATTTTACATAACTGTACTTTTATTAACATAAGCCTATCTAATGTAGTTAAGGGGTTCAGGTTAGTTTCACTGGTATGGAAATATAAGCCAACAATAGCTATTGTGAAGGAGACACATTTGGACTTCTCAACGTAAGTTATAGTCTAGGGAGTTTAGATTGGGGCTGCAAAGCATGCAGTGAAGTTTGGGGTGTGGTTATCAGGATATTTATATATCCCGATTAAAGATACTGTAGTCAGGAGTCAGAGAAAACTATGGAGGAATAAAACATTTGTTTTGGGGGCAGGTTTGGATGATTTGTTTTATTATGTTGAAGTTGACCAGGCAGGATTAAGGGGTGTTCTGTCTTGGCTAATGGCTTTTCATGAGCCTTGCCCTGGCAAAACTGTGCTTCAGGTTCTCCTGAGCATTAAATAGATGTCTGTGGTGGTCCCAGAGCTGTTAACCTTTTAGTTGGAGAGGTGGTTCTTGTACATTATTTTGGCTTTAAAGTACATGTTGTATGTACTTCAACAAAAAATGTAACTGATTTTTCCTTATTTTTCTCTTGGGTATTCTACATTGTGGAGACTTGGATAAGACTAACATAACTAAGGAACCTTTATTTAGGGTTGATTTGTAGTTGGCGAGGCGTTGAGTTGTTCAAATTGTGCTCAGAGATCAACAGAAATATCTGGACAGCATTTTCAGTGGTATGCAAATGTCAGACATTTCCCCTTCCCATGCTTGATGGGAATTGCTTTAGGGGCTGGATTGAGGGAGCTGTCTATTCCTGATCACTTGAATACAATACTGCTTGTCTGAGGGATCGGGACAGATTGGAGGATAACCTTAAATATTTATATTGGTCGAAGTCCAAGCAAATTAGAAGGAATGAGAGGGAGAGAGGTTTTTGCAGCTGGGGAGGTGATAAGGATATTACATGCTTGTCTACCTCAGTTAATGGGGTGAAAAGGTACTACTTGACTGGGCCAAGAAGGCTATGGATGATTATTTTGAAAGACAGCCGAGCTTCCATAAGTCAGCACTAATGGTTTATTTCGCTATTTTCCTCTTATACTATGCATTGATGAGCCTTGAAATTAAGGTATTAGGTGGCCAATAGACTTGTCATATTTTAAAGACTAATTGACAATAGCATTTTTACATTTGCCCTTAAAATAAAATACCTGCAGGATGTTTAGAAGGTTAGGTGAGAGCAACTTTCTTCAAAGAATATTTGATCCTTTTATAGGTTTCTGATCTCAAGCAGAAGTGTTAGACTGCTGGTCCCATTTTGGAAAAGCTTTATATTATTCTCACCTGTGCTTGCAGTTCTTATAGTTCCCCTCAGTGCTACCTATTCTTTCTCCATCACCAGGATGAGAGCTGGTGCAACCATCATCCAGGCAACCAGGAGTTTGTATTTCCATTTTCTTGCTAGTTCTTTCCTAGAAGGTGATGTGGGGATCTTGCGTTACTTTTCCCCAATGGACGTGTGCATTTCCAGTCCATGCCATATGAACATTGCTTGAAAGTGTCGATCACATGTCCTGTTAGATTTGTGCACCTGTCTACAGTATGTGTCAGTATTGCTGCCTTGCCCCCCCCCCCCAGATTGGTTGAGCCGTCTTTGCTCACTTGTGCATTACCGTGTTGATTCTTCCAACGCAAA
Source organism: Protopterus annectens (assembly GCF_019279795.1). NCBI lineage: Eukaryota > Metazoa > Chordata > Ceratodontiformes > Protopteridae > Protopterus > Protopterus annectens. The sequence continues at coordinate 1,420,604,535 of NC_056745.1, forward strand.
TCTCTTATCTAGGTTGCAGTCAGTATGTTCTCCTTTGTCACAGATTCGATGTTGGAAAATGTCTTTCACTCTGAACTAGTAGCATTGAGGTGATGAAATATGACTTCATTTTATGAAAAGTATTTAGACGAGAAAGGGGGAAAAAGCACTGGCTGGGACATTGGGTGCAGTGTTTTATCAGAGAGAATTGCAACTTTTAAAAAGGGCCTGCTTTGTCTCAGTTTATTGATGGGTTAATTAAACACATTGTCTCTTAACCTGCTACAAATCGCAAACTAAAGGAAACTTCATTGGGAATAGAAATTTTTACAATGTAACTAGAAATTACTTGTTACTACTGATTACTTTATCATCTGATAGTGCACTTAAGAAACATTTTAATCTGCTGTTTTAATATCTACAGGTGCGCATAGCTGCATCCTTCATAGTTCATGCTCCACCAGGAGAGTTCAATGAAGTCTTTAATGGTAAGTTGTGCTTGAGTTTATTCTGTTATGTTGCTTGAGTTTATTCTGTTATGTTACTTAGTAAATGCATCTTTGACTTCTGAATTTATATCCCACATATATATTCTTCTGTTATCCATTTCCATGCTACTTGGCTGATACCCCCCCCCCCCCCACCAAATAAAATACTAAACTGTAAGCTTTGCTTCCATTTTTACTTCTCATTTTGTTGTCTTTGAAGAGAGAATTGCTGTTCTACAATTTACTGTTTTCATACAGTATGGATTTACATTGTCAGTTTTGAGTGTCCTGCATGTTTGCATGGTACTGTTTGTCCTGTATTATTTTGCCACTCTGTGCAAGACTGCTGTGTATACTCAAAGCTGTCCTGCATGCCATGAAACACATTCCTCTTTTGCAACATACTGCTTTTTTTGTAACGCTAGTGTTACTTCTAGGCCCAACCAGCTTAGGAGTAAGAAACTCTACTAGTCATGAGGGCAGAAATATAGTGTGATGGTTAATTTAGCAGAGGCTGGTGAGCTGTTACAGGTTCTTGCATTAGGCTAACTTTAGTTTGTACGAAATGTAAAAGCAAAAAAATAAAAAATAACGCCACCAACCACTCGTAGTTCCAGAAAAAAAAAGCAGGAAAACTCTCTTAACTATAGACTTGGCGCTTTCTCAGGGCTTCATCAGAGTAATGGTACGAAACACTAAAAGAAATTAAATACTGACAAAAAAATCACATGATTAAAATCCATTGGCTAACTAATTGCGTCTTAAAGATACATGGTAACACTGTTAACCGCTGTTATTATATAGAATACTTAAATAAAATTAAACTTTGTTGTAAAATGCTTAAGTTGTTGTAAACAGCTCATTTTAATAAACTAGATTTGCTAGGTCTTAGTTTTAACACTGACCTTAATGAAATACAAACTCTAATTTCTTCACTACAAAAGTTGTCACCCTACGCACCAAAAAAATAGCGTAGTATAGTTGTTGAGTTTTTTCTTGCTGTTTTTGTGGAACTACGAGTGGTTGGTGGCATTATTTTTATATTTCGTTCAATGTTATTTGCTCTGTTGGTCAATCGTTTATGCTCACTTGAAGCTAAAGCTGAATGCTACTTTTTACATACTGGATTTATCACAAATGTGTTTCTGTTGTATGTTTTTCTTAAGTGCATTTGTGGTACTTTAAATACTGTAAACCTAGCAAATGTGTTTACGTTTTGTTTTAAGCTTGCCAGTGGGGAGCAAGACATGTTTACAGGTATGAGTTAGAAATAAAGAAGGTCTGGACACTTGTCACATTTAAACAAGTCCTGTGTGAGAATACAGCAACTTGCAGGATCAGACTTGTTCATAGCCAGAGCCGGGTCATGAATCTCTTCTATCCCCCACCCTTCCCATACTATTATCCCATTACTTGGCTGCTTTTCCCTAATTACCATAAAACACGGTTCAAACCTGGCAGTGTGCATAGTTTTTTCTTTTATACTTTTACAGTGATCAGAGATTTTAGATTTTGTTTAAATGTTATAGATTTTACAGCAAGCACCTTGACAGACATTTGTTAAACAACACAGTCCCACACTGAAAATAGACTTTGCTTGAGCAACAGTAAACTTCTCTTCTCTTGAAACTCACATTTATTGAAGACACACCCTTAAACTACATGGCATACAGAACTCCTGGTCGGTAGCATATAGCGAAATAATTAGCATCTATGAGAAGGGCAAAGGAATTTAAAAAACTAATGTGCAACACATTTGCTGACAGCTTGGGACTGCCTGCTAGATGAAAGTGCCCCATTTTATGGGGCAGCCCAGGAGTACCGTCTGGAGAAAGTGACTTGGTCAGTCACACAGCAGACAATGAGGGAATGAAATCCTGCACTACAGAAGCAGCTTCTGGCCTTATTCATCTACACTAAGTACCACACAAGACGGCTATACTCCCAACACCGTGCTTTTCACACTGAAAAAAAAGCTCCAATTAAAAATGTATTTAGTTAAACTGGACAGTATGGAGTTTATTTACAGCTAAGTAACGAACACTGTCAGACAGCAAAATAAGGAAACCAAAGATCATACCCAAAACATATGGCTCATAGGATGGTGCTCCTGTTTACTGCAGTATTTTCCTTCCTTTGCACTGTAACTACTGTGGGATGCAGTAAGCAAACACTTGTGCGTACACACACCACACCTCTCCACCCCACACACAACCATCAATTACAGACACTAGCATGACGGTATACTTCGTATATCAAGAACAAATGAATACGTTCAGAAATGTATCTCATCTTGCTTCTGTCAAAACCGTAAAGTGGAACTAATAGCAACTTCCCCATCTCCTTTCAACTTCGGTCAAGAATCAGAGATGTCCCAAAAGTTGCTAGAAGAAGAATCATACTAATTCTCAATTTATCTGAAAATCTATCCTTGTGGGTACCAGAAGATCGTCTTTCACCATGGAGGGTAACCATTCAGGAAGCAGCAGAGGTTTATCTTGAAGGAAATGCTTTTCCATGGATTATGCTCATCAGGAGTACAGAGACACATGTACTGTCACACACTTATACTCGCACCCTGTGCCTGATCATAGTAATAACAGTTTCAATATTGTAAGCAAGTTAACATAATTTCTGATGTGGCAGCGCAGCCAACCCCCAAAGCATTTAATGCTTATGTGGGCAGGATAGAACAGTTGGTCAGCTTAGAAAACTTTAGTGCACCTTCCATGTCCTCAAACTGTTATGCAGTTGGAACCGAGCTGCCTGAAAATGCAGGTTAAATGCCCAGCTCTTCAGTGCTTTCCTGCTGTTGGAGCGAGAGCTCCTCTGCAGCCTTTCAGTGATCAACAAT